>NC_134404.1:305940122-306182622 GCF_038048845.1 Mixophyes fleayi | reverse complement strand
ATTTAAATGCACCAAGAACTGCCCAATAGTAATTGGTGTTTATGATACCAGTTAATATCCAAACAAAAACACAATGGACACAATATTATACTTTAAATGAACTTTATTTAACAGATTCACAAAACAAATAATATACTATTTCTATAACACTGTTCATAGTTACAACACTCAAATGGCATTTGAAAATATCTGAACATACTCAAAAAAAAGTTGCAAAAAGAATTCTCCCAAAGCTCCCTCATTTTAAACAATAGATGAAATCTTCTTTCTCTATACTTCTCTTTCATGTGCTTAATTGTCTTGAGCAGTTGTGATTATAGTTTGAGATGAAAATACTGTATCACGCCCCCTAGAAAATGTATCAATTTTCCTTGAAGTATGTACCCGTTATCCTTATAGCTTGATGGTCGCCAGGTCCCTTTACTTCCTTTCCTTGTAATCTGTTAGTAAAATTAATTCGATAGACAGTGGGTCCAAGGGGTCTGGAGTTAGGGGAGTCCGGTGGGACAAGGTGGGAACAGGAGTGGCAGGGGAGAGAGAGGGCCTGCGTGGATCGAGGAAACTATGGTAGCAGGCACATGTTTGAGGATATTGGATATAAATGGGCCATATGTTTTGTTAGCCCAAGTGTTTGGTGAATGGTAGATGGGTTTTTTTTTTTTTAGTCAACCATATGCTAGGGCAGGGGGCACGAGAGGGAGCCCAGTGTGGAGCATAGATCCAGGGGGCCGTGAGGTTGAGGCCAGTGCCACGGAGACCACAGGGGAGCAGGCACAGGGGCACCCACGTGGAGAGGCAGTCGGCGGGAGAGGGACACACAGGGGCTTAACTTGAGTGCCCGCAGCAGGCGGGGTGTCCAGTGAAGGGGAGTAGGCCGAAGCCGGGGCCTGAGGTGAGGTGGATACGGAGGAGGGCTCACCGTAAGTTGAAGCCGGAGATCGCAGGAGACGGAGCAGCGGGACACATGGGCCGTGTCAAATGGAGGCAATCAGCAAATCAGCAGGACCGGAGGAGCACAGAGCCGGAGGAACAGTAGCCGGAAGACTGATGGCGGAGCAGCAGCTTTAGTCCTCAACGTGGAGGTCCAGACGGCGGCGATGCAACTTCCAGCACTTTCAAAACTGGCCCACAACGTGGAGGTGGGAAGCACCAGTGGAGGTCAGACAGCAGGCTTTGAGCCAGATGAGTGGAGCGGAAGAGGAGCAGCGGGAGTCGGCAGCGTGGGAACAGAAGGTGGCAGGCAGGGGTCAGGCATCAGGTAGGAGGTCTGGCATCAGGTGGAAGGAGCCCGGAGGAAGTGAAGTGGAGTACACCAGCCATCAGCAGCAGGGCTCAGGAGGAAGAGGCAGGCATCTCTGTGGAGGAAAATCAGGCCCAGAGGGGTTCCAAGAAGGGCTCCAGCGGAGAGCTAGCAGGACACGTCTGTCCTGCTGTCCGGAGGGTGGCTGCACAGTGCACACACACGGTTAGAAAGCTACTTGCTGCCATGACCTAAGATTCGAATTAATTAGAGAGTATGAATAGTAGTTGGTCAATCAACCAATCCTCTGTTTTACACATACATCGGAGATAGTCGGGGGAAGCAGAACATAAGCATCCTAGACCATATCTAATGTACCAAAACAGACCAGACAAAATGGAATGAGTTTCTTTTACAGTATTAGAGTAATGTCACTCCGGCATTCCAAAGAATAGTTGATTTGCAATCAGAAAATCTCTAGCATGCTGACATGTTAAATTAGGATCTCCCATCGCCTGTCATACTGGAGTCCTAGGAGTAAATGTATCAACGTGCGATTTTGCAAATCCAGTCATTTTCTCGGGAGAGTTGAAACTCGCAGATGTATGAAGCTGAGATTTTATGTAAAAGTTGTTGTTGTAAGAGTTGTGCTTCTGTCAAAATTGATATTTGCAAAATTGATAGAGATCAAACTCCAGACTGTTTGCCACTGCAGCTATACAAGTCTCAAATGTATGAAGCTGCGATTAAGCAAACTCAGGAGAGTTTGCTTTCAAACACGCCAGATACAACATGCTGCTTGCTAGCAGCATGTTGTATAAACACATCACCGTTACACTGTTCTGCAATAGAGCTGGAGCTCCTGCAGCTGTCAAAAGTGTTAAAAATAGATCAAAGTAAAAAAGAAAAAGTGTAGGGTCCCCCCTCTATTTAGTCTTAAACCTAGTGCTGCCAGCCCACTGCTGGTTCCGTGAAATCCTGGGAAAAAAAATTGCTTGGGGTCCTCCTTATTTTCACGGAACCAGCACTAGACAAACCAGCCAGGGTTGGAGGCACTGTAGCAGGGGTCCTCCTGTCATAATGACTAACCAACCCCAGGCTGTTCAGCGCTGGGCTGGATTCCCTAGGGAGTGGGGTCCGCCGAAAAAAAACGAGCGGGCCCCCCCCTAGGGACACCCAGCCCAGTGCTGATAGCACGAGGGCTCTTCCTACACCCCTGGGTGGTGGGTGTAGGGTAATAACGGCAATATAAGTCATAAAAAAAACAACAGATGCCATTTTGTTTTGTGGAACTACAAGTCCCAGCCAGCCAGGTGTTCACCTAAATAGTGTGGGCATGCTGCTACTTGTATAATTACAAGCACCAGCATACCCACGGCAGCCAGGGCATGTTGGCACTTGGAGAACCACAAGTGCCAACAAGCCTTGACACCCAGGGCTGGCTGGACCTGTAGTTCCACAAAATAAAATGTTAACAAAATCACAACGCCCTGGTTTAAACCACTAACATTTATTAAAAATAATAAACCCATAATAAAGACAGTAAACACCCTCATTTACACCACATATTTTATTAAAAATAATAAATCCCCAATATACTCGCCAATGAAGTTTTCTTTTCTTGTCCGCAGCTTTCAATCAAAAAATGTCTGTAAACAAATTCAAAATTACATTTGCTTCCAAATGTCCATGCTTGCCCCGTCCCAAATAAATTTGTACTTCCAAATGTCCATGCTTGAAATCTGTTCAGTTCTGCACAGGGGGGGCCCATTTTTGATTGCAGTCTTCTGTTCTTCGGCCAGGGGGGCCCCATATTTGTAAGATCCACGAATCTTCTTGCTTGATTGAAGAAAAATAAAAAAAGGGAGAAGCCGCCGCAAACAGCTCCTACCTAGTAGGAGCTCCGATACGCAATGAGCTTAGCTCATTTCCTCAGCAACACTCTTGTGCGTGTGGAATTAATAATTTTCTATTTCCTATTTATGTATTGAGTTCCAAAGTGTCTCTATTGTAAAAGTTCGCTAGCTCTATTTTCAAACAGTTCTGCCGTTAAAAGTGAAAATGTAGCAGTATTATTCTGAGTAACGTTTTTAAGCAGTGTGGTTAACATACAATAGGAAAGATGGGTGAATACAAGACCCATTTTACATAGAGAATAAATCAAAGATATTGTGGCTTAGCCTATATTTTGACATACATATACAATTTGCTAGAACTCCATGTAAAAGTAATAAAGGTCTTATTCAGGATACGTGAATGGTTTTGCACGTACCTTTGCCATCCATTCTGGCCGGAATGGAGTGCTGAGTGCATTCCCCATCCATTCTGGCTGCCGGAATGGATGGCTGAGTGCGTTCCCCATCCATTCCGGCTGTCGGAATGGATGGCTGAGTGCATTCCGCTCCCGGAATGGAGTACTGAGTGCATTCTCCATCCATTCCGGCTGCCGGAACAGAGTGCTGAGTGCATTCCTCATCCATTCCGGCTGCCGGAATGGTGTGCTTAGTGCATTCCCCATCCATTCCGGCTGCCGGAATGGAGTGCTGAGTGCATTCCCCATCCATTATGGCTGCCGGAATGGTGTGCTGAGTGCATTTCCCATCCACTCCGGCTGCCGGAATGGATGGCTGAGTGCATTCCACTCCCGGAATGGCTTTCTCAGTGCATTCCCCATTCATTCTGGCTGCCGGAATGGATGGCTGAGTGCATTCCACTTCCGGAATGGATTGCTGAGTGCATTCCCCATCCATTCTGGCTGCCTGAAAGGAGTGCTCAAATCAAAATCAGTATGCGGGGGAACACACAGCCATATTTGTGCTCCCAAGTGAAGCCACATATACTACACCCAGCACAAGACTCTATCTGACATGTGCAACGTTATGAAGTTTGCTGAAATCCCCTATTTTTAAAAAGGGGCATGTTTTACCAAATTGTAAAAAAACTGTAACTTTCTCAAACTTGTGAACCCTCAAAGGCACTCTTCCACCCTAATAGCTTTCTAACAAAACTTAGCTCGTGTCTTTAAACGTCCTGTACACCGAGTTATACTCTCCCAAAAAAAACAGAAAAACAGCAGCTATTGCGAAACTGGAAGTGGAAAAAAATGGCGAGATTTTGAACTTTAGATTGTTCCTAAATTGTCATTTTTTATTCTTTTTTTCTGAAATTTCACATGCAGCACCTGTGGACAGTTCTCCATTCGCATGCCTAATTGCAAATTGATGTTTTTTTACATGTAACCTTAATATAAGGGCACGACTGTGCCCTTGTAATATAACTACCCCTGGGTGAGGAGAACATAGTTCTGTTTCAGTTTGCTACTATAGCGAGCCATGGAATTCTCAGACTTGTTTTTCTTGTGAAGACCACTGTGCTTAAAAAGCAACATAAGAGGTAATTTACTATCATGCACTAGATAGGTAAACGCTAACTAAAGATTGGTTTCAGGGGTCTAGTGCAAATTATACACCTAAATGCAGTGACAGTAAATGAGCCCTACATACTTTAAAGCTCATAAGTGCAAAATCACAGTTTAAATGGACTTTTGGGATGTCACACACCTACTTTTGTGAAAATGTTTCCAGTTTTACTATTATTGAAAGAGATGGGCAGATAAGGGGCATTTATTGTTAAGTATAAATTAGATGCATGAGTTTACCTACTTTTTCACCATCATCAAGAACGAAATTTGTTTTTCCGACACAAAACTCTTGAAATGAAACAAGGCTGTATTTAGCAGGAAATTTCCTGTTTTGTGGCAGGGTGCCACAAGAACTTGATATTCTCAATACGTCTAAGGTGATCGGGTCTCTTCCTATAATTTTAAAAGGAAACAATTCTAACCATTCAGTTGGACTTCTGTGAAAAAGCTAGTGGCACAGTATGATCTGTAGCCTTGGGAGGAGATTCAATTAGCCGCGATGTTCCTCAGAACTCTGTGACTGTGTCACGACTCGCGGCGGTGCCTTAAGCCGCCACGACTCACTGTGCCTGCAGGATGCGTCCTGGCCGTCTCCATGACGACCGGGACGTCACTTCCTGTTTTCGCCCCGGCCGTTGCCTACACAACGGTCGGGACTTTTTAAACTTGTAGCGCCGCGTCCTGGCATTAAGGGCAGCCTGGGCACGTGCGTACACTTAGGAATACTCATTAATTAACCAGCCCCTGAGGCTGATTTACCCCAGGCTGGTATCCTGGTTCCTATGGGCCAGTCTCTGTATATTTGGCAGGGGGGGCTTAGCCTCCGTGCCGGTTATAGTTCCCAGTTTCTGTGTGCTAGCCTGCTCCTGTGCTCTGAACCTGTTTTGCTGTTTGATTCCTCGTGTATGACCCTTGACCCTGTTTATTGGATTTGATTCTTACTGGTTACCCTGAGCTTATACTTTGTTTCTGGATCCTCCTCGTTTGCTGCCAGCCCTGACACCTTGCCTGATTCTGACCACGGTACCTTCTTCAAACCTAGACCTCGGCCTGTTTCTGACCACGCCTGATTCTTTACCCCGCTCCTCTGCGCTACGGTACATTCATAAATCTGTACTACTTTAAGTATAAGACCTGGGGGCATCCGAGTACATATAAGCATAATGAGCTCTATAGGAAAGGAGGTTGCTATAGGTGAAGACCTCTCCATTTTGTTCTACTGGTTTATGATAAGACCGTTAGCCGTAACAGACTGCATATTTTTACCATTACTACGCTAAATTCTCAGCTGATCTCTAGTAAAAAATCCTGTGAACACAATGTTCCTCAGAACATCGCGGCAAATTGAATCTCCCCCTTATAGTCAAGCTAATGGTTCAGTACACAGTAGTGGCAAGGTATGATCTGTAGCCATAGTCAAGCCAAGGGTTAGCTAGATAGCAGTGTCAATGAAGGGTCAATGCCCAAAGTTTAGTAAGACAATGAAGGGTTATCTTGGTCAGTATAAGGCAAGGATTTGGTACACAGTAGGCGATCAGGAGCATAGAACATGATACACTGGTGCAGGCACTCAATAATCTGCCAACCTCATGCTAGCTTCATATATCAGCAGTACATAAACAGTATTTATTAGGAAGATGCTTGTAGGAACTAGCCCTAACTGACCTGATCACATATTGCTCTAGTCTGTGACAGCTGAGGTGCATAGTTACAATGATTCATTCTTCCAGTTCCATATTTGGTTCTCAATTATTGTTGGGGAATGGATAGTAGTAGCACAGCAAAGCATTGCAAAAGCAATAAATGCAGCAACTCAAATTGATATAATTGATCTTGATTTGGTGTGCAAGAATTAATGTTACTACTGGATATTAATTATTACTGGCTAGAGTTAACACCCTTTTTGATCTTCTGTTAAGTCTTTTTCTTTCACAAACTTATAAAAGGTGTCTATGGTTGGTCATACTTCCTGGTCATCATTGTTCAGATTACGTTTAAACGCATTGTAAAGTGGCCCATGAGCAGGCAGTCCCTGGCCTCTCTTCCCAGACTGGCCAGTCTCTTCTGAGACGTCAGGACAGACTTTGAGAACTGGGGAAATATTGGAACTAGAAGTACTGTATTTGGAATTTATAATGAGTTAAACTTACTAACAATTTACTAACAATGTACAGTAAATGTTTGTACAGTTTTTCTTTCCCCAGGGGGAAATGATGGTTTTTGTGATGCAGAGTGGCTACCATACCGAATACAGTAAATGGTCCACTCATGGAATGAGAAAACCTGATCTACCACATTTTACTTTGTATTTACACTGTATATAATATATAGTGCTTAGGAAACAGACGTTGATTTGCAGATAATGGCTCTGTGAATATCTTTTTCATTGTACTGTATTGTAATTTTGAATAAAATAATGATCAGAATTAGAGCAGAGTGCACTGCTAAAAAGGGGAGGTTTCCAAAAGATCAAGCATATGATTTTATTTAGGATTTTGTATATGGTCACCATAATTCCAAAAGGCTTCAGTGGTGTGTATGGTGTTAACTCCTTTCCAAACTGTTTGGGACCATTGTTATTTTATATTCTGTATTAGTTTGTTGTATAGTGTAAAGTTTCTAAACTGATATTTATTTTAATTTAAGAGATCTGTCATAGAAAAATACTACATCATTAATATACAGTATTTCTGATAAAATATTGCTTTCAGGAGAATCACGTTGGGCTAATAAATGGGAGGATATTAGCACCTATATATTTAGACCTCCATTTTTTACACACTGAGGAACAAAGTGTTACTTTTGAAATGCATAGCAGGACACTGACCTGTGGGTTGGCCTGTTAGCCTTAGCAGTAGGCAGGGACATAATAATAGGGGGCACAGAATGGGGCCCGGAGGTGAAGGGGGCCTGGCAATGCGCCCCAACCCCCTTATGAAGTCCCCACTCCTCCCAAGGCCTCCGCTGTAATCTCATAAGAGCAGAGTAGAGACCACTTTTGAGAGTCGCATGCACATTGGAAACGTGCTGGACAGCACATGCTCAGAAGAAGTCCTTTGCCCTCGTGAGCAGAACAGGGACCTAGGCAGTGAAAACTGCATCACTGGGATCCTAACCAAAGTTTGCTATGGGGCCCAGTGATGCACTGTTCCACCCCTTGTGTTTGGAATAAGCCTAAAGTGTTCCATGGTGATCCACATTCTATGGGGCATATTCAATTAGGGTTCCGGTCCGCGGTAACGCGTGTTACTGCGGAAAGTGCGCACTATTGCCGGTAATACGGTACCGCAATAACGCAGATTTTCGTACGCAACCCTATGGGCTGTGAATGAAAATCCACGTTATTGCGGTACCGTGTAGTAAGTTCGCGGCCCGTTCCGGCGCGATCCCGCGGACCGGAATCAGAATTGAATATGCCCCTATAAGTGTGATTCCTTTGATTTGATTGACCTGTGTGGCAGCTCATTCAGGAGAGATAGATCTACTTCCGGATGGCAGGTACAGCTGCATTGCGCATCGATAATATATCTTTATTGTTTAGATTAAGCGCTTTCTGCATCTTTTATTACTAGCTTGTAGCATGAAGCATGTCTGCTCTGCTATGGATCTTTTATACCTGTTCCAGGGAGACAGAGTATGAATTCATTAACTGTTTGAAGTGGTGCCTATATATTTTTTTTTATTGTTGATTGACATCTGAAACAAGCTTTTGTTGTTATTGTACCATTATTAACTGAGCTGATTCAAAGCACTTTCTGCCTGCTCAGTAATTGATTAATGTTATTATGCTGCTGCTATTCAAGCTAGCACAAGCGCTTTCTGTCTGCTCTTGTATCGATCTTGTCGTCCTGCTCGTGTATAACAGACTCACAAAATGTTAACAACGTGGTCAGCTGAGTCAAATAAGGTATCAATACTACTAAATACTTCTACCAAATATGGTTTTGTGTGGTACAGAAAGCAATGAACATTAACCTTAATTAACAAGGTCAGTGCCTAGGTGATGGTTTTAATATAATAAAAATGAACTTCATTAATACAATATTGAGCTAAAATATTCTTTTTTTATCACATACCATTTTATTTGCTTTTTACTTATTCGTATAACATCATTTTGAATAAATGTAACAAAATCGTGATCCTGTATTACTGGAGTGACCATATTCAATTAATTATAGACTTAAATGAGTTTGTATTTGTACACATAATCATAGTTATTTGTGCTGTATTAAAATGTATTTAATTAATAACATCTACTGTACAATCACAACTGAATTAGTAAGTATTGCATCCCGATGAAAACTTACTCAATTGGAGATTAGCAAATATGTTCCATCTAATACTGTAACCCTATAGAACTTAGCCAATTCTGCGTATACTGTAATTACAATAAGTTAATGTGATAAGTGGGGATAAACCACACTCATTTATTAAAAATCTGTATTTCTGCTTCAGAAAGCTCATTTTTTCACAGATTACTGTGGATTTGTTGCTAAATATGTTTCCATGTTAATTAACCAATTAAAATACATTTAGGGGCAGAACAACAGCTATATTCCGTCTCCATTTTACTAATTTGTTCAGTTTTCGCTCACTCATTGCAATTGTCTGCAGCTATTCTAAACTCAAGTAAGATAATGGGGCCTATTTATCAAGACCCTGCAGTTGTGAAGTCTGGGGTTAATCTGTGCATGTGTTTGCCGACATGCAAGGATGTACACAGGAACTGGAAGCTTAGACTTGGGCTTCCAGATTCACTTAAAAAATAAAGTTAATAAAGAAAATGTTATATATATATATATATATATATATATATATAAAAAAAAATTACACATTGTCAGTGGGTTAGGGGGATAGCGATTGAACGACAGTTGCGCTACTTGTTGTATCATGGGATAGGCTACTGCCAGCAATCTCCCTTACCAGCCTGTGGTCTTTGGGAAATAGGGTATCCCTTTGATAAATAGACTCCAATATCTCTTAAATTCTGTCTAAAAACAGATGTATATAGTTGGCAATTTGGCATTGTTTTGAAACTTGAATCTTGTACATTATTTTTACTGGATTCACACTATTTATGATTGTATTGTACAGTACTATGGTATATTCTACTTGGTGGGACCAAATGTCATACAGAGTTGTCATCTCACGTAGTCAATGTACAGTAAGGGCATGCCAAGCTCGAGCGTACGCAGCACTGTCCAATTCAAGTTTTGGGCATCTCAAAGGTACGTGTTTTTCTGTCGTATCACTAGCACCAGCTATAGGTTTGGTGTAAGTGCAGAGTGATGACAATCACGTATGAATGCTAGAATATGTATTTGCAATCAGAAGCAACTGAAAAAAATTATTTTATGTGCAGTAGTCATTCATGATATCTTAATAAATGTATTTTATAAAAAAAAAAAAAGTATTGTTAATAATGACTATATTATTAACAGGTGACATTTTTTTCTGTGTATTCTTTTGTGACTTTATATTCCAAATATGTATTGGACGTGCATTGCATTGTCTGTTAGAGCAGAACGGACCTAGACCCGTATTCATCAACAGACGTATCTTCAGATCTGCTCCTTGTTGAATATGGATTTGTGTATGCACTGTTATGTCTGTTTTTATCATCACCAATAAAGATTGTCCGATGTGATTAATGTGTTTCCAACTCACAAGAGATTTAATAGCAAAATATAAAACAATACAATAAAGTAGAACCGATACATTACTCACTGCACTGGATCCAGTAATCAGCCATCAATCCTGAAGTCCGTATTAGCAAAGAGGCTGAGTGGTACTGTCCAGTGGCTTTTTATACAGTTTGAGTTAACAATAAACAGTGATGATGTCACAATGTACACAACGATAAACTAAGGTCTTCCTTCACTGGTTCAGGGTGTAAGATGGTCCAGTACAATTCAGATCATAGGTCAGTTCAAACGATAGTTCTTTCAAAGGTGGGAGAAATTCACTCAAACAGCTGTGTACGTGTCTTGCCTCAGGAATCGCCTAAATCCAGTTTAAACCAACGTATTAACATGAGCTGCATACAGTATTATAGAGTATCAATCTTATAGAGTATCGCTTAGCCGCTGATACTGGATTTCTGCTGGTGAAATGAGGATTAATATAAGACCAAACACCTTACATTTCTTAGGACCTGAACCATAAATACCTTTAATGTTAATTTATCTTTGTATAAATAACCTTTAAGTCTTACTAATAAAATGATGTGAGTTACAACTTTATTAAAAGTGAACTATTTACAAATGTACATGTGAATGTAAATGTATTTGGTGTTTTTCTAAGTGATTGCGTATTTAACATCACAATCACACAAGATTCTATAATAATCGATATTTATTCATTTAAAATGACTTCATCCAATTATTCGACTTCCGCAGCCCGATTTAAGTGCATTTTTAATAAAAATACGTTTGTTTTACATGCTCTACTTCTATAGTTATGGTGTATTTTTGGACTAATAGGATATCAGGATTTTGTTAGTCCTTAGCAACCAGATTCTAGCTATCATTTATCTTGCACATTCTAGAAAATGATAACTAGACTCTGATTGGTTAATAAGGGCAACACCTCCACTTTTACTTTTTAGAAGCTTAAGTAAATCTATTCCTTTGTCTGCTCATGTGAACACCTGCCTTTTGCAGCCATATATAGCTCTATGTATGGCGCTGCGGACCCTTTGTGGCGCCTTACAAATAAAAGATAATAATAATATATGAATGACTGGTAATAAAACATTACATAAATCTTCTCGTTTCACACATTGTCAAATTTTTGGGACTTTCTCCATGGTCTAAATGATTGTGATGTAGATACAAGAGATAGTGTACAGTGTATTTGTTTTATTTATTATCTGCAGTTTATGACATGAAAAATGCCTGGAGCAAATTGAAAAAAATCTCATTTGAAACAAACAAAATTACATGGAAGTACTTTGGACATTAAAAGCCACAAGTTTGTGATAGCATGCAATGCAACAATTTAAAAAAAATCAACAACAACAATTTATAACCATTTCAGAAATACATAAAGAAGAGTTGAAAAATTATGTATTTCATTTATCTGACCCAGACATTGACTTAAAGCCAACCAAGGACATCGTAATGACTATATGTGCTGCTGGACCTCTTAACTCACAACCTTTCACATGTACACTATATGGACAAAAGTATTCGGATGCTTGACCATTACACCAACAGGAACTGTAATGACATTGTATTCAAATACATCTACTTTAATATGGAGTTGGTCCTCCTTTTGCAGCAATTTCAGCTTCCACTTTTCTTGGAAGACTGTCCACAAGATGCTGGAGTGTTTCTGTGGGAATTTGTGCCCATTCATTCTGTAGAGCATTTATGAGCTCAGACACTGATGTTGGACGAGAAGGCCTGGCTCGCAATCTCTGTTCCAGTTCATCCCAAAGGTGTTCAATGGAGTTGAGTTTAGGGCTCTGTGCAGGCCAGTCAAGTTCTTCTACACCGAACTCATCAAACTGTCCTTGTAGTCCTTGTTTTGTGCACTGGGGCACAGCCATGTTGGAATAGAAAAGGGTTTTCCCCAAACTGTTGCCACAAAGTTGGAAGCATAGCATTGTCCAAAATGACTTTGTATGTTGAAGCATTAAGATTGCCCTTCACTAAAGATAAGGGGCCTAGCCCAAACCCTGAAAAACAGCCCCATACCATTATCCCTCCTCCACTAAACTTCACAGTTGGCATAATGCAGTCAGGCAGGTAATTTTCTCCCGGAATCTGCCAAACCCAGACTCGCCCATCTGACTGCCAATCAGAGAAGAGTGATTCATCACTCCACATGTTTCCACTGCTCCACAGTCCAGCGTCGGTGTGCTTTACACCACTCCATCTGACGCTTGGCATTGGTGTTGGTGATGGCAGGCTTGCATGCAGCTACTCAGCCATGGAAGTCCATTCCATTAACCTCCCCTTGCACAGTTTTATGCTTACAAACTCAGCGGTTTGCACACCTTTTTCAATAATCAGTACCTGTCAGGATTCCTAGCATGAACACCAGAGAGATTAGTAATGTAAAAATAAAGTGTCTTTATTAGGCAGATATTCACATGCAGAGAATGGTGCAGTAAATGATAAACTGAAACACAGTTCAATGCAGCAGATACAAACAGCAGGACTGTCAACATAGCTTGAATAACTCAGGAAGTCACAAATGGTTAAACCGTTCATAAAGGCAGTACAGAGTAGCCAGATACCAGACCTAATTCAGGGGCTGGAGATGCAGAGACAGCTGAAGACACAGGATGCACCACTGTGTCAGAGTACCTGGTAGACTCAGGAGGCACAAGACACTGGATGAACCACAGATATCAGGATATCTGGTTTACTCTGAAGGCATGAGGTACTGGAAGAACCACAGTAAACAGGACTTGAGGTTTTGCCAGGAGGCATAAGGCACTTGATCTATCTGTTGTTGATAGAATAGAGGAGGGTCATACAAGCCAAAGAGTCAAAGCTAGGAGAGCCACAAAGGTACCAGGGAACGAGACTGGAACATAGTCAAGAACCTAGCCTGGTCTGGATCAGAAGATAAGCAGTAAAACCGAGGAACAAGCAGGGGTCAATACCAGGAAGACGGACGAGAACAGACACAGAATACTCTGAAGAATCAGCAACAGCAGGCAAAACAACAATAAACTGCTACAGATTACTGGGAGAGGCATTCTTATAAAGGCAGTGAAACAGGTGTGGGTGCGGATTAGGGAATGAGGTAACTCCTGCTAGTGAGGTGCTATGTACAATGGTCAGACAGCAGCACCTCTGGTGGTAGAGGAGTATTGCAGGTCAGGCAAAATCCAAGCATAGCTCTTAGCAGACAGAAGCTGCAGGAGGCAAGCAGCATCTCTATGGAAGATGCTGCAGTGCAGCTGAGGGCAGATCCCTTTGATCACTGGGTCAACTAGCAATTCTTAAGGAAACCCAGACCTACCAACTTACATCCTTATTAACAAAAAATAACAAGGACATATTGAACGATATGTTCAAGATCCCCAGTGGCACTTGCTGGTTATAAATATAGAGGAACTACAGTATAATGAGCAGTAAATTCAATTTTTGTTCATTATTTTGTTTCTTTTTTAATACATTTGAACAGTATTCATGAAAAAAATATATCATTTGTTTATGAACAGTATAGTAATGTACTGTATGTGTTGCATTCAATACTGTAAATGTATGAGCTGTTGGAGCTAGGAGAAAGTGACATCTGTCACACAGGGCATTGTGGGAGGTTCTGGTTTCCTGTTATTCATTCTGTTATGTCAAAGTTCCCAACCTTTAAAGTCTGGCTTCCGGGAGTCTTGGAGTAGAGAAGGGCGCGAGGGGGCGGGGTTCTGCGAATTGCAACATTTTGGCCCCACCCCTGTAGCGTATTGAGTCATTTTAACACGGGGGTAGGGCAGGCCAAACTGATGCGATTCCCGGAGAATCGCGTCATGGAGACTTCAAATCTCCCCACTTCACTAGGAAGTGGGCAGATGCGGGAGAATTGCCAGCGCTCCCGGGAGTCTGGGAGACCTACCCGGAATTCGGGAGTCTCCCGGGTGTTCCGGGAGAAATGGCAAGTATGTGTTATGTTAGATATCACAAGTAAATATCTCTGTGTTCCATTCCATGAAGTATCATCTCCAGCTGTCATTACACGCTTCTGCAATTGCAAATACTCATGTTTCAATGAGTTGTTAAATTGTGAAGGGCCAATAGTTTATTCAGCACAGTATAAAAGTCAGACAGTATACAGTTAATGATATATATATATATATATATATATAGCTTTTACGTTATTGTGAGAATGGGTACACACATGGTGGGGTAGAAAAACTATTTCTGCTAAGAGATGTTACAAAGAAAAATTAATGTCAAACAGTAAAATCTTGGTGCACATTTTCAATTCCTAAGTGTAAAAAACTTCTGCAAAACATAATAGTAAAGCTAATATGTGGTACAGATTAGTGCAAAAAGCCAAGCAATACATTTTTATCCTGCATATAAAAAAAATACTGGCTGGAAATAACATACTATGGCTGGAAACTGACTACATGCACATCTTGCAGGACAACAGTAATCCTTATTGTAGAAATAGTTATCCATTACAGTATAGAAAGTGCTTACCAATTGTTGCACAATTTAAAGAAATTCCCATTATTAATGAAGATTAAAATGGAAATAAATGTAATACAATGGTCTGTTTCATTCTTCATCATTGATAAAACTGATATCTGTATAGAGTACATGGATCATATGGACATATATCTGTTATACTGGGGTGGGAATGATGTAACTTTACAGTTTACAGATGTTTTTCTTTAATGCACAAACAGATTTTTGATAGATTTAGTGTAATTATTGATCAGCCAATGGGATTGAGGGTCACTCCCATATCATGCCCTCATTTGGCTTTGTGTGGCTCTTTGTCAGGTAGAGCAAAGGAAGTTAGGCAGTTATATAAGGTTGATATAAGTCTGAAGAGTTTGAAGAGAAGTTAAACAGGCTCAGGAATTCAAGGGTGGAATGTGTATGAGCGTGTTTGGGTGGGACTGACCTCTAGAATGATAAGATTGTCTTATTTGGAGAAATTGATGGTAGTTGGAGAATAGAATGGAGCACAGAGAAGTCACAAAAGTCTCGTGGTTTGTTTGTAAGATAAAAAAAAAACCATAAGCTATAATACCTATGTCTAAAATGTATAGTTTTCAAAAATAAATTTTATTGTATTTGACCCATGACTGGAAATAAAGCTATTTTCATTTTTAAAAAAGAACCTAATTACCTCAGGCCACAAAAGCAGCTGGAACCATACTTGGCAGGAATTGAGGATTGTTTCATACAGGGCAGACCATTGTGGCAGCGGACGTTAAATTATACAGCCTTGTGGCATGGTCCCATATATGACAGGAGAAAGAGAAATTATTATGGATGTTAGAAGCTAACTCAAAGTTCCATGACCTGAATAAACAAACCTGGACTGCAACATTCTGCTTTCTATATATGGTTTCAGTTCTCTGAGGTAACGTCTAATATCCGTTTGATTTACATTTTCCCATATATAATTATTTTAATATAAGAAAATGAGAAACTAATATATACAAAATGCCTGCTTTCAAAAAGATAAAAGTGTACATATGATTATTGCTTTGAAAAGATTTCACCTTTGTTATTATTCACAGTACGCATATCTGTAGGAGAGGGAAGCAGGCGAGCCTCAAGCCATTTAGGAAATAATTTACTCACGTCATTTCTTGTTGCCTACCGAATGTTTTTCCAGTACATTTCATAGGATAATGTATAGATGGAAATTCATCTAAGTGAGTATTGTAAAATGCTTCAAACTACGTAATTACAATATTAAACCTAAAACCCAAATAAATACTTGGCAGAGCACAGGATAAAATAAACTACGAGATGATTCTGCCATGAAGAGTAATATTTATTTTTCTGGTTTGATAGAACAGTTCCTTGCAGATGAAGTACAAAGACCGCTAATGTTTCTCCATTCCCTGCCAAAGTGCTTCTTCCCATCCAGATGCTGATGAATCGACTTGCACACTAAAACCAGTCCACTAACTCAATATTCCGCAAGGCTTTGTGCCAAAAACACATTAAGTTGCAGGTTGTCTAAAAATAACAACAGTCGCAGGACAGCAAATAAAGAATGTTTTCTACTATAAGAAAATATATTGCGGAATAAATGCCCAGTTTTCTTTTAGAAATATTTTAAAGGATAACTGTGTGGTATTCTATAAATGATCCAGTGTACATTAGCTGTTGCAGAAAAGGATCTCTAGCAGGATGCGCTTAAGTGCTCACAATCTAGTGCTCCCTTAAAGGAGATGTTCTCCCATTACTTTATTATTCATGTCCTCCAATTGATAGTAAGATGATGTGAAACCTGTGTTATGCTGACTATACACAGTATGACCCTGCCGCTCAGGAGGTCCTATTAGTGCGGGTAGAAGGTGAGTGCTCCACATAGACTAAAAGTCACCTTTCAAAATCATTACCCAACATGTCGGATTATGACCTGGCTAATTTGAATAAATTATCGGACATGGGGTTGTTTTAGAAACCACACACCGCTCTGCTTGCTGATATTGCAATTTTTCAAATACCAATTTTATTAACACATAAATAAAAAAAAAATTGTCAGCAAGTACTAGTGTATTACTTACACTATACACCAACTTCATTGATTTGAAATATGTAATATAATGACCTTGTTTCTTCTCTAGTAACATTAGGTTCAAAATCCTTTTATCCCAGAATGAAGTTATTACATTTGTATTTGGATAACCCTAAAGTCTTTAAAAGATTAATTTAAAGAGGTTTTCAAAAGATGCTGGAATTAGGTAAACATCAAAAATGTTTATTTAAAGCATGAATGCTATTCATATATTCCTCAATAGGCTGTATTAGTGGATCAGCTGGTACAAGCTCAGTATGTATATAATAGAGATGTTCACTGACCCCTGTGTTCTGGTTTTGGTTTTGGATCTGGATTAACTTCGTGTTTTGATTTTGGCAAAACCACCCTTGCATGTTTTGGTTTTGGATCCCTATTTTTTTCTAAAATCCCTATTCTTTTTTTGCTAAAATCACATAATTTTGCTCTTTTTTTCCCTACATTATTATAAACCTCAATAACACTAATTTCAAATCATTTGCAGTCAATTTTGACCACCTCAAAGGTGACAATATTATTTTCATACACTTTCAAAGACTGCAGCGACCTGGCTGGATGCTAAGCGACAGAGCAAACACAAACACCTGGCAGTTCATAGCACATCTAAGAAACATTTCCACACAGCAGTGGCAAAAAAGAAAAGTGGTGCAAGATGGAATTGCTCTTCCACCCACCCTTATGTAAGATATTGAAAAGGACATGTACAGTTTAACAAGCACTCCAGCGACAAGCAGTGCCACTTTTGTGGCTGAAGTGCTTGGTTTGTTTGGGCCCTCACAAAAACAAGCTAACAATGGGCTGCACTTCCGGGTTCAGCGATCACGTGACCGCTACCTAGGGCGGTCACATGATCACCACCAGGGCGGGGAATTCAAATGGGACTCTGCATAAAAACCTAGCTCTGACACTTGGAGAGTGTCAGAGCGACTTACCAGTTCCTGGCTCCTGATTCCTGTGTCCTTCCTTGTTCCTGCTTCGTGTGTATTGACTCCCAGTGTACCGACCCGGCTTGTTCACTCTCTGGATTCCGTTGTCCTCTGTGTATCGACCCGGCTAGCTGACCTCGCTTCTGTTCTTGTGACCCGTGTACCGACCCGGTTTGATTGGCTCCGAGACCGCTTCCTGATTCTGTCTGCATTGCCTGCCTGTGTACCGACCCGGCCTGTCCGACTACTCTCATCTTGCTCCTGCTCCGCTGTACTACACCTTGGGGCAAACCTGAGGACCGCAACCTGCAACTCCTGGCAGCAAAGCCCATCCCGCCTTGCGGCGGTTCTTGGTGAATACCGGGGAGATCGTTAGACTCCGCACCTCAGGTAAGCCAGCGTTAATCAAGGTTAGTAGAGAATCCAGTAAATCCGTTACAGAGCTTAAGGCACCTAAGCAAATAGTGCTGTTAATGAACTCTACTTTGGCAAGTCATGCACCAGTGGAAGCAGTTCTTGCCAGTGATAAGAAGCCATTGTCATGCCTGGGCATAAGACCAAAAAATCCACCTCTTATGTGTGGAATTTTTTTTACACACATCCTGACAACAGTTGTCTAGCCATTTGTAGCATTGTAAAGCCACAGTCAGTAGAGGTAGGGACCTTAACCATCTAGGAACCTCATCCACGTTACATCATTGGAAGCGAGTTCATGGAAAGCTTTTGTGAAAATCATAAACTTATGCTAAAAAATAACAACAAGCAGTCCAGCATCAGCTACCGCCCTTCTCTCAGCTAGATCCCAGCACCTGCAATCTACACCCACACCACCTTCATTATCAATATCCTCACAAGTGATCGTAGTTAGTCCTGCATCCAAGTTGCTAAGGCGAGATGACTCCTCCCCTATCCAGGACTCCTCAGAAGAATCCTTGAGCGTTAGGCCCACTGCTGCTGCTCCTGCTGCTGGGGGTGGATCTTCAACCCAGAAACAGATCAAGAAGAAGAATACTAGTAGTTTACAACAATTGACTGTTAAACAATCCTGTGCAAGAGGAAGCAAGTATGGCAATTGTCAACCAGTTGCACAGCGGATCACAAGCGGCATGGCGACTATACTAGTATTAAATCTTCATCCAATATCCACATTTAATGCAGCAGGAATAAGACAGTTAATTGAGGTATTGTGTTCCCATTACCAAATTCCATCTCAACACCATTTTACTACACAAGCAATTCCTCACCTGTACCAGGATGTTACAAAAAATAAAATTATTGGGCTACAAAATGCCATTCTACCCACTGTACACTTAACCACACATATGGAGTCAAGCGAAACTGGGAAACCTAAAGATTATATGACTGTGACAGCCCACTGGGTTGGTAAAACGCTTTCAGCAGCAGGAACAACAGCAACATCTAAGAAACCGCCAGATATTTCAGAGGCAGGCTACTCTGTGTATCATCTGCTTCACTAAGAGGCATATTATTATTATTATTATTATCATAGATTTGTAAGGCGCCACATTGCTCCACAGCGCCGAACAGTAGGGAAGACAAGGACATACATAAAACAGATCATACGTAAAACAAGAACAGACAAAATAAATGGAGACATGAAAACAAAGGGTATGGAGGACCCTGCACATTAGAGAGCTTACATTCAAAATGGAAGAGGGCACTGCTGAAACAAGAGGAGCGAGTGTGGCTCAGAGTGGAGATTGGGATAGTTGTAAGGGTGCATTAGTGTGAATAGTGTTAGAGGATAAGGTCAACTCTAAAAAAAAAAGATGTGATTTCAAAGAGCATCTAAAGATTTGTGGTTATCAGAGACGGGACAAGACGCAGGTCAGAGGTAATACCACTGACAACCGGTTTGAAAAACTAAGGGATGTCATTTTAACATGGCTTATCCTGCTTGGACTCTCGTGAGGATATGTGATTTCTGATAATGCCACCAATATTGTTAGAGCATTAAAGCGGGGGGGGGATCCCATCACATTCCTGGTTTTGCGCACACAATCAACTTGGTGGTACAGAACTTTTTAAAAAATGACAATGACATGCAGGAGATGCTGTCTGTGTCCCGAAATATTTAGGGTTATTTTCGGCATTCTGCAGCAACATGTAGGTGCAAGAATAATATAATTTAGGGGAAATGTACTTTAGTCCAGCGCAGTGGAGAATACTTTCAGTATTGTGAAAGGTGCTTAAACCACTCGAAGTACTCACCTGTGAAGAGAGTGCAGACACTGTTGGCTTGAGTCAAGTGATTTCCCTAATTAGACTTTTTGAAAAGCAGCTAGAGAAATTAAAGAAGGAAACTAAACAAAGCAATTCCGCTAATTATGTTGGATTTGTAGATTAAGCACTTTATTCGCTTCGCCAGGATCCAACATTTTGAAATCAGATCACTACATTTTGACAACTGGGCTTGATCCTAGGTTTAAGAGCTATATCTTCTCTTTCTTTCCAACTGACCCAGATCTGAAGAGATGCAATGAGCTCCTGGTCAGCAAGCTGACAGCTCAAGTGGTACATGACACAATGACATCTCCTCCTTCAGTTTCTCTGGAAATTGCTGCTAGGAAAAATCTTAGCTTTCCCAAGACACCCAGTGGTGATGCAGATGAGTCTGCACAACATTTTGACATTTGGTCTGGTGTAAAACAATTGCCAAAAATCGTGATAGCTCTGTCGTAAAATTAACTACAAATTCCATGAGGAAGGCCATTACCGGCAATTACATCAAATTACGCAGACTTCTGTGATGGTGGATTCCAGCGGGGATGAATTAGTATTGTTTGAGGATGATGTACTCACTGATGAGGGTGATAAGGTTGACAGTGTAGATTGCAGGTGCTGAGAGAAGGGAGCTAGCTGATGCTGGTATGCTTGGTAATATTTTGGGTAGAATGGCATGTTGGCAATTTAATGTTTTTCTACAGTAAACTTTCACCTTTATTAGAGAGTTTTTTTTCTTTAAAAAGGTACAAGCTTTTTATTTACATTTTTGTTTCCCTGACTTAAAACCACTATGCACTTGAACATAGGCTTTAGCACATGAGGTAGAGGGATTAGTATAATCATGACTGAGACTGGAGAGTGACAAGAACAATGTGACTGGAGAGTGACAAGGCCACTGCCCCCCCTCATGTTTCTGTATGAGCTATGGCACAGTAGAATGTCACTGGAGACTTTTAAGAACACTGCCACCTCTATTATTTCTATTTCAGCAATGAAAATTAGCAATGAAGCAATGGAGTTCTCCTGTTGTGTGTTAGCTAGATAACACAGTACAATGTGACTGCAGATTTAGAACGACTGCCAGCCCTATTATTTCTATTTCAGCAATGACAATTAGCAATGGAGAAATGGAGCTCTCCTGTTTCTGTGTGAGCTATAACTCAGTAGAATGTCACTGGAGACTTTAGAGAACACTGCTACCCCTCCTCTTTCTTTTATAGCTATGACGCTGCCCAACTGCTCTACAGACTGCCAAGAACCGTGCTACACCTTCTGTGTCTTTCTGTGAAATGGCTGGATCGCCGTGGAGGGCGGTACTTATAGAATCCAAAACTCGTGAGATCCGACAATGTAACAATGACGTTTTGCCTCATTTTTAATTCCGAGGGCGCGCAAAAGAACCGAGCCTGAGCATCTCTAGTATATAACAAATTAGTAGTTTTAAAATTGCCTTATCAGATGTTAGTGCAACAGGTTTACATAATATACTTAGCTGGAACAACTCCTTGAATTGCAAGAGAAAACAGAACTCAGCCACACTTAGAACTTTGATCTGCAGCCAAACGAGTCCATGAGGCAAACACCTCTATTCGTTGCTGAAATTTCAGCGTTGATACACAACAAATGAACACAGATCTCCAGGTAATTAAGAAGATCCCTAGAGACTGTCTGTCACCAATGCCTAACGTATTTCTATACCCTTATTGCTTGGAACTGACTCACATTCAGCTATGGCACTATTTAGAGTTACTCTGAACAATCGGATGACTGCTTTAACGTCAGCAATTGTAATTAGCTTCCTCGTTGTCTTGGATATCCAGCGTCAGCATACTACTCCATTTAAATTATGTAAAGAAATCCCATTTCGTAGCAAATGTGGAAAGAAAGGAGTGACACTTAGAGATTCCATTCTATTATGTTTAGACATAAATACTATGAATAAAAAAATATAGTTTACTGCACTTTATTAGTTTCAAAAGCAGTACGCATATCTCTGGATATAAATACATTTTAACCTTAATGTATTCATAAAAAATGTGTGGGCATGATAAACCGATTAAATAAAATATCCAATAGGTATTTTGAACAATACCAATGATTTTTCTAAAAGTAATAGAATAAGGCAAAATAACTAATGTTATACATTTAGAAAATGAATACACTTTGAATCAGACAATACAATACTAATAAAAGGCTATACAACACAAACCAGATTTACCGATAAAAAGCTTGACAAATGCTACACAGCCCATGGAGTTCTATCTTATCATTTAAACCTTTCTCATACATATCCCGAAAAGCTTCCCTCTTACACAGGAGTTTCTAATGGCCAACCCCTCTTTTGGTTACCTTTATTTGTTCAGTTGCTTTTACTTTAAGATATTTTACATCACCGTTCTGGCATAAAACCGTATATCTCGGCAGGCTATGATTTTTTTTTATCAATCAAGGTTCCAAAAATCTAACGATCAAAGATCTAATCATCCTACCGATATACTGCAGTCCACACTTGTATTAAATGAAATAAATAACATAAGCTGATGAACATTCCAAGAAACTCGTAATTCTAAATTTCCCATGTGTTGTGTATGATTTGTACCTTTGATCAGTATAATTGCATGTGATGCATTTAGCCTTTCCGCACTTCTAAAAGCCATTAGGCTTTTGAGATAACCATGTCAGAATTGTAATATGCCTTAATTTTAATATAAATTGTGTTGAGTGTATAAATTCTATCACATGGCTATTCAGGGAGAAATTGGGTGTAGTTACTTTCAGCAGTGTAAGTTTGACCAAGCTGAATTGATAGAAATTACATTGAATAGCTGCCCACATTTGTCTGTGGACAGATGGTTGATTCCCTGCCTCTGTTCATGTAAAACAAGAGCATGGGTATGTAGATGTCTGTGGGAGAGGAATATCGTCACAGGATACAGATTATTTTTATTGAAACGCTCGGACTGTGCTTTTGTGCCCCAAGTGCAAAAAACAAAAAGCGCAAAAGGGTACTGGAAACTTCAGGCCCTCCTTTAAAGAGGAAGGGCCCCTCTATTCCCAACCGCCCAAGAGTAAAAGGTCCCTTAGGGGGAAAGGGTCTTCACATCCTCCTTGACGCAAGACTAGATGTATATCTTTATTTGGGATCTGCCGAAGCTTCAACCAGGGTCTGGAAACTTGCCCACCCCTAGAAAAGAGGCCATCAAATTTTCAGGGGGTGGAGACTTCGGGCCCACCCTGCCACCCTATATCTTCTAGGAATTGCAGAGTCCATACGGGTCTGTCGCACCCCCTAGATCCATAAAAAAAACAAACATAAAAGTGAAGGTGGCAAACCAGGCATGCAATAATTAAATATAGAGTGCTGTGTAGGTATAGCCACAGCCTAATGGCCAGTCAAATATAAAAATCCCACCACCCAGCCAAAAGGCCAGGGCAAAAGAAGACAATTGCATAAAAAGAAAAGTGGAAAAATGTACCTTATAAAAATCACACAGTGTGATTTTCCAGTAGCCCCGGTTCACATTTGCTCAATTTAGCAAAATTCCTGTACTCAAAATTACTGGTGAACTCTGCACTCAAATACAATTTGCAGGAGGATACAGCTGGTATATACACTCCCTGTGAAAGGGTATCTAAACAATTAAAGGACAGAGGTAGGATTTATATGTGTCTAAACAATTTTATATAGTTTATCCAAAGTTAAGGTAGTTTTTTTTCTGCAAAAATGCATTGTAAGCAACATGGACCAGAGACCAATGTCCATAAAACCCAATACTTAAAAACAAATTGAATTTTTCCTAGCATTTGTAAAGGCACATACACACCTCAGCAACCTTTTGGATATAAATTTACATCACACTTTCCTACTTTTGAAAAATTATTTCAGGAAGATTGTGGAACTAACACCAAGGTGCCACATTATGCTGGTTGTGTGTCCTACTCCACCAAAAGGGCATGTCTAGCTGCACCCGTGAGCATATCTAGTGCCACCGAATGGCGTTTCCAGCATCAAAGTTTTTTTTAGTGGATCAGCCTGCAACAGTCCTGGATGGTTATCTTCTCCCTTTTCAAGATGAGGCGGTTCCTGGCAAGCCAAATAGCGTCCTTAAAGTTCATAAGGTGAGAGACCTCCTGGATTGCCCCAATAGTATAAGTCCCAGGAAATAATCCATAAAATACAGAATGGTATAAAAGGCCAGTCTTGGGCACACTGTCCTTAAGTTCATGTTCCAAGATTCCAATAGTGCCTGTGCAGTGGGGCAGTTCCAAACATATGCTGTACTGTTTCCCTTCTAGTGATACAGAAGGGGCAGTGAAAATATCTGCACAGGTTCTGGGAGTGCATGAAAGTCCTGAGAAGCAGACCCAACTGGATAGTCATCCATGCAATCTCTTTATGTCTATTAGTCAGCCTTTTAAAGGCCAAATTCTCCAACATGTGTTTTGCTGTAGCAGCAGGGAGCCCTGGAACAGACTCCATGAGCTCTAATGAGCTTGTGGACAGTTTTTGGCTTCCACAAGTGTGGTTTAAGTCCCTCCAGATGGTGCTCCCTCACAAATTGTCCACCATCCAGGTAAAACCAAGTTGTAGTCCAGTTGTAAGGGAAGGAGCTGTCCCACTTGTCCTAGCCCATGGGCCTCCAAAGAGGCAGGAGGAAAAAACAGGACATGGACTTCCCAGCATAGCAAATATTCTTTTCAATCAAAGTCCTGCGGATGCAGTAAAAAACAAAGAAGGCTCGCAGCATGGTGGGGATGTTAGGTATCCCTTTCCCACCTTTGAGGGTCTCCTTGTACATAACCGACTTCACTCTGTCCATTTTGGAAACCCAGATGAAGTGGAAGACTGTCCTCATGATGGTCTTGCAGACAGCAGCAAGAGGTGGCCAAACTTGGGCCGTGCACTGCAGAATGCAAAGAATCTCGCTGCGCAGCACCAGTGCATTCCCTTCGATGGTAATGTCTCTGAGGCTCCACAAGCCAACCTTCTGTCTCACAGTAGCGAGTCTCTCTTCCCTACACTTCAGGGCCGCTCCCTCTTCCCTCTCCATCAAACCAAACTGCAAGAATCTTGATGAAGTCTGACTTGATTGTGAAGGGGAATGCAGCAGGGAATGACAGGTGCCACTGCCCAAAAAGCATCGCCACTGACTTCCCGCAGTTGACTTTTGCCCCTGAAGCTAAAAGACGAAAGTTCTTGCAAGTCTAGACGTGTGCTGTCACCGAACGCTGGTTAGCGCAGAAGACAGTGACGTCGTCCATTTAGAGCGAACAATTGGCCTCTAGACGATCTGGACCTGGTGCCATGATGCCTCTTATCTTTGGATTCCACCTGATGCACATTGTGAAGAGCTCTATACAACTAACAGAAAGAAGAGGTGAAAGAGGTCAGCATTGTCTGACCCCAGACATGACTAAAAAGGGGTCAGTCTTCCAGCCATTCACCAACATCGAGCTGTAAATATCAAGGTACATCAGCTTAACATATGAACAAAACATTTCTCCCAAAACAAACCTGTGTAAAACCCTAGGCATAAAATCATAAGAAACACGATCAAAGGCCTTCTCCTGATCAAAACTGACCAGGGCCACATGGCGATCTTTGATGTAATGGACCATGTCCCTCAGCAGCACAAGGCTATCTGCAATCCAGACCAGGAATGCACAAGTCTGATGCAGATGAACAATCTGCCCAATGACAACCTTTATGCTGTTGGCTAGTACCTTGGGGGGATCTTGTAGTCCATGTTCAGGAAAGAGATGGGCTGCCAATTTTCAAGGTCACCTCTCTCCCCCGTTGCGCTTTTGCAGGATCGTGTTCAGTACCTCTCTCAGAGTAGGAGGCATTCTGCCCTCCACCACAATCCCCTCGTACAGCTCTAGCAGGTCCAGACCAATGAGGTCCCACAGTACTACATAGAGCTTCACTGGGAAACAGTCACTGCCCAGGGTCCTACCCGGCTTAAAAGAGCAGTTCCACCAATGCCAAGAGGACGTCCATGGCTTCTTTACCTGCAAGATAGTATTAGTTATACCTGACAGGAATGAATCAGCCGCATCTGTGTCGATAGTCTTTAGGGAGTAGAGGTTGCTGTAGTAGTCTGTAACGACTTCCATTACGCCCTCTTTCTGGAAAGGCCGGTCTCGTCTTGCAGCTCAGACAGGGGCATGTGGCCGGAGTGGGGTTTTCTGAAAAAGAAAGTTACATTTCTCACCCTTTTCTAGGTTATCCAACTTGAAACGGAAGACATTGCGACTGGCTTCTTCCTCAAACTGACTTTTCAGGCCCCCATTGGTCTCCACCAAATCATCCTTCACATCCCAGCCACAAAGTTGGGACTGCAGTTGTTGCAGCCTCCTGTAGTTTCTCTTTCCCTCACATGCTTGTTGTCTTCCTGTAGCCTGAAAGAAACTGCGAATTTTGACCTTAATATATTCCCACCAGTTAGACATGCAATCAAAATAACATTTATAATTTTTCTATGTGATGTAGGCATCCCTCAACTCCTCCAACACATCCTTCCTCTCCAACAGAGCACAATTCAATTTCCAAGATCCTGGGCCAGGAGGAAAACCATTTCCCAGAACCCTCTTGAAGAGAATGGCCTTGTGGTCTGAGAAAGGGTAACATGACATGTCTGTTCTGCCTTACTGCTCTCAAGGTAAACACAAAGTCAATCCAGGAAAGCACTGAGCCATCGGGGCGGCTCCTGTATAATTTACAGAGCCAGCCCCCATGGATCTCTCTGCATTCTGCAAGGATGCTTTGGCTACCTTCTCCTGCAGCAACCTAGAAGAAACATCCAGTCTAGCAGTGCTGCTAGTACTACATCCTCCGCCCTCTATAGGACAGTTAAAATCCCCATCCATCACTACCGCCCTGGTGGTCACAAGCTGGGCCCACAGGGTCTGGAAAAGCTCCAAACGCTCATTTTTACCAGGGGTTGCAAACACACAGATTAGCCTGATAGGCTCACCCACCCAAAAGCAATCTACGATAAGCAATCTGCCGCAGACAAACTCCTGAAGGGAATCTAGTGCGAATAGGCTTCTCCTGACAAGTATGGCAACCCCTGCAGACTTACAGTCACTCCCCCCAGACCAATAGGAGGTCCCATGAGACCACTGCCTGCCCAGGTGTCTATAAGAGCTAAAAAAGATCTAAAGAACATTCCTGCAACATGTAAACATCACATTTCTGACTGTCAAGAATAGTAAACACAGACTGACGTCTAATCTTATCCTTAACACTGCTCACATTAATGGTAAAAAGATAAAAATTAGCCATTAGTTGGAAGAAAAAAAGAAAATTAGCACATACAATACATTAGTTACCATCTTTATCAGGTCAGTCTTGGTCCAGTCTGCCCATGTCCCCATGTTGAGATGAGAGCAGACCTCTCTCGTCCAGCTGGTCAAAAAGGCAGATGTCAGGCAGCTGCAGGAATTCGTTCTCTTCCAACTACTCCACATTTCAAAATCCTGAACTGCCAACAGCTACTCCGCCATTTCTTCCAGGGCCCCCTCCTGTGGCAGGGGGGTCCTTGGCGAGCTTGACCGCTGGCTTCTTTGAAGATTCAGAGCCGCCAGCTGGGCTGTCTAGCTCTTTCCTCTTTTTCCTCAGTTTACTCTCCTTCCCTGAAGCGGACACAAGAGGGGGAAACTCTTTCAGGGAAAGGGAGGGAACTGCAGTAGTGTGGGAGGGGGTTAGTGCTACTGCAGGGGAGAGAGGAGGAAGTGTGTCGGAAGTGGGAGGGGTGAAGGAGGGCAGAGGACGGGAGCGGGTTGGGGAGTTGTGACAGCAGGAAGGGAAGGAGATGCTGTCAAAGTGAGAGCAGGGGAGGAAGGAGTGGGGGGGGGAGGTTGGAAGGGGGGTGGGGAGAGGGGGTGGAAAGTTTCTTACCCACTCTTGGCTGTGGTAGGGACTTCTGTTGCTTCCTCTGGGCTGGCGGGGGCTGCAGGGCAGGAGCGCGTCCAGTTTCTAGCAGGCCTTTCCCGGCAGCTGCAGCATAGGTTTTGGCCCTCAGGGGGCAATCCCTGTATATGTGGCTAGCCAGGCCACAGAGGTTGCATGATGTTTTTCTTGGGCAGGCTTTGATCTCGTGCTCTGCCACTCTGCAATTTCTGCAGGCTGAAACTTTGTAGCTTCTCCACAAGTGGTCAGCTTCCACCGCACTTCCTCTAGTTCCTTGGCTGATCAGCGTGGAGAAGAAGGCCGGCAGAGCCGCCCAGGGCAAAGCTTGAGAGCAGGTGTTGTAGACCATCTGTTGCAGTGTCGTTTATCCTCAGCCTCACAATGATGGACCACTTGCCTGTCCAGAAACCGATGGCATCCAGGATCTTTCAGGGGTCAGAGGCAGGCTGGGCCGCAGAAAAAAGTCTGTTTCGGGCCGGTTTTGTCTCTATTGATATGTGGCTGGCCCCTCCTCCGGGACCAGCCACCTTACATTACTGGCAATGATAAGAAACTGATAATCCCTCTCTCCCTGCAGTCTATCTGTAATTGAGTCGATATCACATGGGACGAGCACCAGGTGACAGATGCCTTCCCATATGTAAAGTGAAGAGACAGCGGCAGCGCACGCGGATGAAACAAGGTGAGTGTGGGTGGAGATGGTAATATAGTGTGTTGTGTTATATTGTATTGTATTATGTTATGTTAATATAGTGTGTGTGTATGGGTGGGAGTTAATATAGTGTGTTGTATTGTATTATGTTATGTTAATACAGAATGTGGGTGGCAGTATGTTATTGTAGTGTGTGTGGGGGGCACAGTATGTAAATATAGTGTGTGTTTGAGGGAGGGCAGTATGTTAATATAGTGTGTGTGTTTGAGGGGGGGCAGTATGTTAATATAGTGTGTGTTTGAGGGGGAGCAGTATGTTAGCCTACTGCCCACACTATGTTATTTCATGGTGGAGTGCAGGTGGGGGCTAATTATAATTATTTTTAATATAAACAATTATTTAATGGGTGCTATTTTATTTATGGGGTAATGGTGGGGCAAGGTAATTTATTGGTGGGGCTATTTAATTTAATAGTGAGGTGACGGGACCTTTAATGCTTGGGTGGTTTCAGGCTATTAATTGAATATGGGGCTGAGTTTTGGGAGGAGGGCTATTTATTAAATGTGAATATGAATTATTTAATGCTGGAGATGGTTGTGGGAAATGGTTATATTTATTAAATATAAATGCTATTTAATTTATTGCTGGGGCTGTTTGGAGGGAGGGAAATAGGTTTATATGTTAAATGGGAATACTATTAATTTAATGTTGGGGCTGATTGGATGGAAATACGTCTATTTATTAAATGTGTTTGCTATTAATTTAATGTCAAGGCTAGTTGAAGGGCAATAGATCTATTTAGCAAATGTGAAAATGTTGGGATTGGAGGGAGGCCTAATTATATAACGTGGGTGCTATTGATTTAACGCCAGGGCTGGTTGAAGTTTTTCAAATCTCATGTACCCATTTTTTTTTCCAAAATAGGGCCTCCAACATTTCAGGATCAAGACAAGCAGTAACTGAGCTAAAGACACCAGCAGCCACAAGTGGTGAAAGTGACAAGGACAGGTAGGAGAGAGCAGGACAGTCTGCCAACTGTGCTGAATCTGGTGGGACAGTCCTGAATTTGGATGATTATCTTGCTTATTCAGAATTTGGTCCAACTACAAGGACAGCTGGGAGATATGTCCCGCTTCACACCGTGATACTCGTAAAGGCAGAGCTGCGTGCACCTAACAGTAGTGCAGAGAGTATTGCCATGTGTATTTGTCTAAAATGATAACCATTTTACATCATAGGGGCCCCACTGTCTAAAGTACCCTGGGACCCCGAGAGCCTTAATCCAGCTCTGGGCCAGGGTGTCAAATTCTCATCTAGTGTTCTGCTCCTCCTCCCAGTAGCACACTTCATATTATTTGTTTTAGGTTAACCCTAAAACAAATAATAACCCTATTAGTATATAGGGCGAAGCAAAACCAAGGCTTTTTGCATTTTGATAAATCAGCCCCTGTTTTCAGGACTGTAATAGAACATTATTATATCTATTGCTAATATGATTTATAACCCATTATAATCAGCCAGTTATGTAAAATAAAAAGTGCTGTAGGGAGAAAGAATATATAAAATAAAATGTAATATAAAATGAGGGTTTTTTTGTTGCATTATTTGTTTTCATTTTTTAGATTAATCATTTATAATAATAAAGTATCGCCGAGTTCAGCAACACTAAAATAGCCTCTTTTTATATTGATATTGTACCGAAAATCACACTTAAAGGATGGGCCGCTACCTATGGGCCAGTGCTGTGTTCTTGCTCCCCGGGCAAGAACACAGCACTGGTCCATAGTCTGCCAGCCAGCCCCTCGGAGGGGTCCTTGATTATGGTGCAACATTGGTTCAAGAAGGTAACGTTATCCTTGCCAGGGGTATGAGGATTCCTCAAGGAGACTGTCACCCTTCTTTTATCTCTCTGGATGGATAGTTTAGTAAAAGAAGGGCTGAGTAGGTGCACTAATGCTCTAGATTATTGAAGGAGTAAGGAACACCTAAAACATAACTTTTATTTCTGACATATCAGCGAAATATAAAATGAAAAAATTGAAAACTTAAAACTTGATGTGTGGTTAAAATTCGCTGGATGCTCTACTCAATCCTATTAATCAGTGGTTGCATCCTTGTACTAGATCCTTAATATATCTCATACAATATGAGCTGGCCCAATAGATCAATTATCTCACCACGTCTGGCTTTGATAATATGAGGTAAATAATCCCAGAAGTTAGATCAGAGGTCACCTTAGTATAACCATCGGATTATTCCCAATCACTCCTGGCTGACTTGATAAAACCTTTGCTGGCTAGCTATTAATAGATCTATGAGGCTCGGTAATCTAGCAAATTATCTCCATTAGTCATTATAAAGTGTATTGCTAGCTACCTAACTAACTCCATCTATCTCTGGATCTAATAGGAGCAATGATAAGGATCTAAGATTTGAGTAGGTAAGTAGAAGCACCCAGCGAAATGCCGACGCGCGTTTCGCTATGTGTGCTTAGTCGTGGCTGGATGGGACAGTTACCCACAAATTGAACAAATGGGAATTCTGGTCTTGCAGACTTCACCACCTCCCAGTATCTTTTGCAGATGGCTATGGTGGTGAAGGTGATGTAAAAGATGCCCTTGATGTAGGTCTGAATGCTGAGGGTTTTAGCTTTCGAGAAGCCTTCAAGGATCATCTTCTTCCCAAAGGTCTCTGCCGTCATATCTGGAACTCTTCCATCCATCTCCTTGAGATTCAGGACGACGGTCTGCCTCTCCTAGGGTTCCAGGGTGGGAGTTCTCTGGGAGGCATCCTGGTGTCAAGAGCCGCTGTGATCCGCTCGCTTCCTCCTTCAGCGTCCCGGCTGTCATGGCAACAGCCGGGACGTCACTTCCGGTTCCCCTCGTCCCGACCGTCTCCATGGCAACCGTCTGACCCATTATGAGCAGCGCCGCGTCCTGACAATATTGAGCAGCGGCGCACATGTGCAGGGTAGTAAACAGCCTGTGGGCTAATTAATCATGCAGTAATTTATTAAGAAGCCCCTGGGGGTACTTACTGGGCAAGGATCCTGATTGGCTCTTTTCTGTATTTAAGGCAGGGAGGGCATAGTCTCCCTGCCGGTTATAGCGTTACAATCCTGCACTCTTGCTGACCTGCTGTTGGATTCCTGTATACCTGATCTACCATTGCAACCTTTTGCCTGTACCTTGGACCTTGCCTGTTGCTTGTGACCCTGACATTTTGGCTTGTATTCTGGACTTTGCTGTTTCACTTTGAACCTCTGACCTTGGCCTGTCTTTGACCACCCGCTCCAGCCTAAGCTAGCGCCCCCAGTTCCATCTCTTCTGCAGCCATCTTTGATGAGCTTTTAGTACTCTGAGCCTTAGACGTGGGGGCATCTGAGTACCTGTGAGTACATAAAGCTCTACAGAAAAGGTGGCTGCTAAAGGTGAAGATCTCTACCCTAACTGTTCTAAAAGCTGATCTAGGTGGTCGTGGGCCCTAACACCTGGCTGGGTTTCCCTTGTCCTGCAGCAGCTGGGGCGGTGGAGGCAGAGGTTCGACCCTGATGGAGACTTTGATGCAGGGGTCTTTTCTCCCTTCTTCCTAGAGACAGGAGCAGGGTTGGAGGCAGGAGCTGCAGCAGCTGAAGCTATCTTCCTGGCTCCTCTTACTGGGGCAAAAGGGCTTGAAAAGCTGGTCTGGAGCACGATATTCTTCAGGGGGGCGAAGCTATGCAGATTTCTTCCCGCTGGGCAGAGAAGAGCAGGATCTTTCGCTGAGAAGGGGTGCTTCTTCTGTGGGGTTGATCCCGAGGTCTTCTTCCACTGAGCAGGGAAAAGCAGAGCAGGATCTCCCGAAGAGAAGGCGGCTTTTTCAGCTGGAGTTGATCACAAAGTCACAGAGCTTCTTTCACCGAAGTTGATCTTCCTTGTCCTCTTCTTGTTTCTCGGGCAGATGTTTATAGCAATTTTGCTAAGCCCTGAAAAGGGCCATTGGTCCCAGAAGAAACAAGATGCAGCACAATCTCACAAATGCAAAAGAGACTACACTTGATCTTAGCCAAAAGGCAGAGAAGCCAGAGATGGGAGGGCACATAAAAAGGAAGGAGTATGGCTGATGAAGCAACAGGTCACAAGTAATAGTGGAAAATTAATCCCGAACTGGACTGCACAATATCATGTGGAAATTGCTAAAATAATAGTGATTAATTTATGCATAAAAACTGTGCAGTTCAGGATGCACAGCAGGGATCCGGGAGGCTAGGTCTTCAAATATTCCTAGAGTCTCCTGGGGGCATATTTACTAAACTGCAGGTTTGAAAAAGTAGAGATTTTGCCTTTAGCAACCAATCAGATACTTGTTGTCGTTTACTTAGTACATTCTAAAAAAAATGATAGAAATGATAGGTAGAATCTGATTGGTTGCTATAGGCAACATCTCCACTTTTCAAACCAGCAGTTTAGTAAATATACCCCCTGGACTTTCCTGAACAGTAGGCCCCTATGATTGACATAAAACACGGTACTCAGCACTATTTTGCAACATTGAGCTATTTGCCCGTAATTAAATCTTGCCCCAAGCTATTAATTCATCAGCAATAACTTTTTAACTAAAGTTCTTTTGTCAGATGAGGTTAACATATATACACTTTTATATAACATATGCATAATGTATAAAAACGTTGTACCAATTTATTACAACAATCCACAATTTTGGGTAACAAAACCAAAAAAATTAAAATAGTGATAAGTGCCTTAACAAATAATATAGGCAATCAAAGTAAGAACACTAAACTACATATACTGATTAATTTTTGCTGGGATAATTGGAATAAAAATCAGTTTATTTAGATGCATGCTTTAAAACTTGGGCTGGAGGATGAAGAAAGCTAAATTTAATTCAGCTATTCATATCCACCTTTAATACCCTTAATTAAAAGATATCTTAAAATCATATCCGTTCATCAGCAATGGCAGACATGATTTGCCATTTAACACTGTTGATAATCCTACCTCTAAACCTCTGCTCAATTCATGCACGGTCCATAAAACAGCGAGATAAAAAAGGTATTATATTACATTTATGGCAGCTCTACCTAATTCTCCAGAAATGTCAAGTAGTTACAACTTAATTAATTCCAGCTCATTTAACTATATTAATTACACATTTTAATAACATTTTTTTTAATCAAAAAAGCAAGCATCTCATAGGATAAAATACTGTGTAAACGGATAGAACCAGAAAATAATGGTGCAGAAGGGATGTGGAAGATGACACAATTCAATCAGGACTGCTACAGAATTAGGTATTTTTGAAAAAATGTGTGCACTACTTTATATCTGTGCAAATGAGCCAGATTGTCCACTAATATCCCCCCAGCCGGAAAAGGAGGATGAGCCTACATTAGCACAGGATGGAAACGGTAAAAGTGTCACTACAAAGTACAACCTACTACCACTTTAGGACCATCCCCCTTTATTGTTTTTTTTTTTTTAATAAAACACTGTAAGGGAACTGTCACAGAAATAGGGTTTCTGGGATCCGTCTCGAGACCCTTGGAACTAAGTGTGCCAGGCATGAAGTGGAAACTAGGAGGCCGGCTAAAGGTCTTCCTCATAGAGAGAAGATGTGCTCTATTCCTGTATACCAGATGTTAGGAGGAGGAATGCTGGACTGGACTCTGCACTGGAATCTGGACCTGGTGGACTGGAACTTGGATGTAGGAACAGAGGGACTGAACCCACAGCTAGAGACTCAGTACCCCCAAGGATACAGAAACTTTGAAGATTATAGTACCACAACTGGGAATGCGAAGGCACAACATTTAGGCAGCGGATTATCAGGGGCGACTACCTCCTGAATTAGATAAGCCTGGAACCAGTCCCGGCCAAATCAGAACCTGCGCAAGCCTGGAACTGGAAGCCATTACCCAGAGATACAGAGATGGCTCCAGAAGTTGGAAGACTCAGAGCATTAACCTACTACCCCAAATAGCCAGTAGGTGAGTCAGGAACAGGCTGAAGAGAGCTGGATCCACACAAGGAGTGAAAGCTGGAATCTGTACAGTAGCAGATAAAATGAAGCTGAATCCACACGATTGGTTAATGGCTTAAGGTCTGTACAGCAAAATGAAGCTGAATTCACTCAAAGGGTTAATGGCTGAAGTCTGTACAGCAGCATGCAGAATGAAGCAGTAAGCTAAAAAGCAACAATGATAGGCTGCAAGTAGGAAAGTGTCACACTGGCAATTTGTTGGTGTAGGTGCTTTTTATAGTCTGCAGAGGGAGCTAATTAGTGGACGAAGTCAGGTGCTCAAAATAGCAGGATGTAGCAAAATGTCTAACCCAAAATGGCAGCCTCCAGTGCAGCAGACAGAAGTCACACTTTGTCCCAGGATTTGGAATTGTGCACAGGACGGCGGTGCACAATGATATGATACTGCCGAGTGGCGTAAACAGGGTTAAGACTCCAAATAATGACAGGAACACTGTGACTGTCTTAATTTCATGTATCACACTTGTTGTAAATGTTTATACTACATTGGTCATGGTGCCTCCCTTTGAAAGCATGAGAAAAATTGGGTCTATGGCCAGGAAACTCACCAGACCTTTATCCCATTGAGAACTTGTGGTCAATACTCAAGAGGCGGGTGGACAAACAAAAACCCACAAATTCTGACAAACTACAAGCATTGATTAGGCAAGAATGGGCGGCCATCAGTCAATATGTGGCCCAGAGGTTGACTGACAGCATACCAAGGCGAGTTGCCGAGGTCTTCAAAAAGAAGGGTCAACACTGAAAATATTGACTCTTTGCATAAACTTAATGTAATTGTCAATAAAAGCCTTTGACACTTATGAAATGCTTGTAATTTTACTTCAGTATACCATAGCAACATCTGACAAAAAGGTCTAAAACCACTGAAGCAGCAAACTTTGTGAAAACCAATACTTGTGTCATTCTCAGAACCTTTAGCCATGACTGTCCATATAACAGATCCTGCTCACATGCAGCAAATGACATGTTTTAAGGCCTGATCCTTACTACACCTCCTATAAGGTAGTTAGTATTATTGCATGTAAAAAAAAAATCGTTCCTCTCTTTTAAAAAACAAACACATATATTTATTTTGAAACTTTAACTTTATTATGCCCTGCACAATAAAATGTACATACAGGTCAGTACTGATTTAGAAAAGAAAACTTTATATGTCACACAAAACTATAAATCATTTGCTTATGTAGACTAAGTAGGAAAAATATTATTTACAGCTAATACATTAAAATGGGTCTGTTCATGGAGTTGTAAACCACCTCCCATCGTCAACGGGTTAAACATGATTTTGTATGGATATGTTTCAGTTTTTGTGACTAGCTGGTAAGATTTCCATTTACTGTTTTTGGAAGGAGACCTGTAAATTTACCTTAATGTATTGACTTTTTATGAACCTCTTTTCAACGAAGCTCAAACTTATCCCACCCATTTCTCCCCAGCTTTGTGGTGAGCAACAGGTTGCCTAAACCTCCTTTCCACAAAACAAGATGTCAGCAGCGGCCTCAGTCACATGATTTGCCCATTTTACGTCAGTTGCACCGCAAATGGACGTCTTTTACCGCTGCTGAAAAAAAGACGCGTGACGTCAGCACGCTGCCGTAAAGCGACAGTCAACGTGTGTACACGGTAAGAGATGGGTTCATCGCTTTATTTTAATTGTATAACATAATTTTCGGCGGCTATTTGTCTAGATTATACACTGTAGTAGCACCTCACTCATGATTATTATTATATTATCAGTCTGTGCTCACCGAGAGCGATGCCTGTGAATACAACACGGATTGTACAGGCGTGTGTTATGCCGGCTTATACCAGGTTTTAGAGGCTGCACCAATACATTATTTTATCATGATGAATTATGCTGAATACATGCTGTGATCTGTATCAGTGTTGGGCAACCTGTGGCTCACTAGGGGCTGTGGAGGAACGGGGATTGCAGTTTTCCTAAGAACTTGTCACATGTAATAATTGGTTAGTAGTATTCTTCTCAGAAAGAATTGGCAGCTTTATTAACCTCACTCCTTTTGGTAAAGTTTTAACTTATAAAATTACAGGTTGTTTCCCACATATATTATTCAAGTTACAAAACTTTGCAGTGCCTCACCTTAATGTGGTCCCAGGTTGATTTACTGAATGGAAATGCAAGCCCGTTGTTAGAGTAAACATGAAAGCTCGTAACATTTTACAAAATATTATATTAATACTTGGGCAAGTTTAAGGCCGTTTATATTTAAATATGCTGTGTAGATACCGGGCATTACAAGTAGTTACCATTGTGATCTCTGCTGAAGTAGTTGGTAGTGTTTATTCTGTATAAGCTAAGACAATTCTAATATAATTGCAATGCTTTGATCTAATCACTTGTAATGCACATTACTGTGGATTTGGGATGACATGACGTTTCACAGAAAAATCCTATGTGGCATCATCATCATAGTCAACATTTATTTATATAGCGCTAGCAGATTCTGTAGTGCTTTACAATTGGGAACAAACAGTAATAAAACAATACTGGGTAATACATAAATACAGAGAGTTAAGAGGGCCCTGCTCGCAAGCTTACAGTCTATAGGACAATGGTTTGATACACAAGGGTAAATGCTACATCATATTGAATACTTGTCCAGCTAAAATGCAAAGGTTACAACGTATTTAGTAAACTGTATGCTAAGTCACACAATTATGTTGGTCAGAGGATTGTTGTCTTGTGTTAGCTGTGTAGAGGATGGTAATGGGGTAATCTAGGGAGATTAAGAGGGTGGTATATTATAAGCTTGTCTGAAGAGGTGAGTTTTCAGAGAACGTTTGAAGACTAGAGGAAAGTCTTGAGGTGCGAGGGAGTGAATTCCATAAAGTGGGTGCAGCCCGAAAAAAGTCCTGTAACCGAGAATGGGAGGAAGTGATGACAGTGGAAGAGAGACGTATGTGAGGAGATGTATGTTGGTGCAATTTTGTTGATGCCTTGTATGTTAGTAGAAGAATTTTATATTTGATTCTTTGAGAAACAGGCAACCAATGTAGACATTGACAGTGACTCAGCAGACGAAAAACGATTTGCAAGGAAAATCAATCTAGCCGCTGCGTGCAAAATAGCTTTTAGGGGCTCAAGTCTGATTTTGGGAAGACCAGTAAGGAGGGACTTATAATAGTCAATGCGGAAAATGATGAGTGCATGAATTCAAGGTTTTGCAGTGACTTGTGTGAGATATGTACGTATTCTGGAAATGATTTTTAGATTTATGGAGCATGATGTAAATATAGAGTTGATGTGGGGAACAAAGGATAGTTGAGTCAAGGATTACACCTAGGCAGTGGGGTGGGATTTATGGTCATGTTGCCAACAAATATAAATGTCAGGCAGGAAGTTTCTATTATTGGGTGGGAATATTATTAATTCTGTTTTTGAAAGATTGAGTTTGAGTTGGCGAGAGGTCATTCATGATAAAATGGCAGAAAGACAGTAACGTGAGACAACACAGAGGGTGAGAGATCAGGAGAGGATAGATAAATTTGTGTAGAGAATAGCAGAGGACCTAGCACTGAGCCTTGTGGTACTGCAACTGATAAAGGAAGCATAGTGGAGGTTGTTCCAGAGAAAGTAACACTGAAAGAGCGATTAGATAGGTAGGGTGAAAACCAGGAAAGGACAGTTTCTTGAAGACCTAGGGTTTGTAGCGTCTGTATGAGGAGAGAGTGGCCAACAGTGTCAAATGTAGCAGAGCGATCCAGGAGAATTAGAAGAGAGTAATCACCTTTAGTTTTAGCTGTGATCAGATCATTGACAACCCTGGTCAGCGCAGTCTCTGTGGAGTGTTGAGAGCGAAAGCCTGATTGAAGAGGATCCAATAGGTTGTTTGCAGAAAGGAAACATGTGAGGCGAGTATAGGCAAATCTCAAAAGAAGTTTGGAGGGGCATGGGAGCTGAGAGATGGGGTGGTAATTTGAGAGAGAGTTTGGGTCAGAATTTTTTTTTTTAGAATAGGAGTAATCGCTGCATGCTTGAATAGTGATGGAAAGATATCAGTAGAGAGAGAGAGATTACAGATTTTAGTTAGAGGTGGAATGAGCACATGAGACAAGGACCTACCAATTTGTGAGGTTATGGGATTAAGAGGACAAGAGGTAGAATAGGAAGATAAGAGAGTATAAACTTCCTTTTCATTTGTTGGATCAAATGAAGAGAGGGTGTCAGAGAATACATTATTTACTTTGAAATTGTTATCAATGTGAGCATTTATAATAAAGGACAAGGTTACATTTCAGTTCATATTTCAATTGTTTGTAGTTGCTTTTCTTGTATTACTTATCTAATCATGATTTATTTTTATATTTTTTTACAGTTTTACAAAACAGCAAAATGGATATTCGGCCAAATCACACAGTTTACATTAACAATTTGAATGATAAAATTAAAAAGGATGGTAAGAAATTATCAAGCTTCATTTCATTTAAGCAAAACATAACAAACTTAAATATGCTCTAATTCAAGAGTAAGCAAGGTCTAGTGCCATTTTTGCATGGTAATTGAGCTAATACTGTCTAAACTGAGGTAGCTATCGCTTTGTACTTCCATTTCTTATTTAATTGGCTGAGGAAATATGTAGGTTATCTGAGCTGCTACATAAAGGGGTCTTCCATTTTAAATTTATATTTTACTTAATTCTTTCACTTTGAAGTCCCTCCTTTGAGACCACCATTTTTTTGTATGTCGTTGTATCGCAACATTTACAGATATATTGAATTTCCAGTTTTGGGGCAGCTCGGTTATTCCCCTTTAAGGGAGCTCAGATATATATATTTTTTTTACTTATCAAGCCACAATATTTTTTTGGGATCAAATTTTGTATTTTCCTACAATGTAAAAATGTAGATGTGTGCGATAATTCTATGTTAAGTTAGGAGTATTACCAGTAGTGTGGTGGTGTTATAATCTGGTGGGTCCCCCAGGTGCCTGTAATTTAGTGCAGCTCTCCACTGTGATACTAAGGACTTGCTCTGTCAAACAGGTAGTGGTGGTGTTAGTGCCCTCCTCCCCTATGAATGTACAATGACTGGGAAACCCACAGTGGAGATGCATTGACAACCTGTTCAGAAGAATGCTGCACTGTCAATATTTAATACTCTGGATTGTAGCTAACTGCACTGACTTTGTTTTGGATGGAGTTTTTCTGTTAAGAATATCCCTGCTAATAGTCTTAGCGATGAATTCTTTTAGCTGCAATGTGTCAGCAGAGACATATTGCTCAGTGTTTTTCCTGAAATCTCCGCTCATTTTCCCTCATGTCCCATAGAGAACATAAAAGGAGACAATGAGAGGAGATTCTGTGACTGCCAATACGGTAATGTGCGCAGCAGGACATTGAGGCAATGGCCAGTGGCCCCTCGCGGCTAATTGAATTTTCCTACTAGGGTCTTGAGATAGCTTTAAAAAATCTGCAGTGGTCCCATTGTTGCAGGACTTAGCATGGCCTGAAAATCCTGTACTGTTGTAAGGAGTTATAACATTGACAACATGAGGTGACCAGTGACAACAGAGACAGCTCAATGTATTAACACCATTCATAACAGCAGATTGTTCAATGAGTTGTTACTTAGTGCTCAGTAAGTCACTAGGCTTGATCTGTTGAGGCTTATCATGTTACAAGTGCTATGTGAATGTATCAGGATGGTGGTCAGAATTACTATATGAAGGTCTTAGTGGGGAATAGAGAAGAGTTGGAGTAAAGCCACGTCGGTCTTGTGTTACTGACATAGTTATCCATTGTTTTAAGACTTTTAACAACTGCAGTATGTTCACTGTATAAGTGTTTGTGATCCTTTTGGGTATATAATTTTACATAAAATGCTAATTTATGAGAAGTGGTGTAGGGGGGGGGGGGGGGGGAAGTGTGGTATTGACCTCAGCAGCCAATCGTATTCTGACTTTATGTAGTGCAATTTAGAAAATAAAAGTAAGCATCTGGTTACTATAGAAAATACCATCTTTTAGATTTGCACCAGGTTTAAATATCCTATATAAAGTTTCCAAGCTTACTGGTATTGAAAAACCATTGCATTTCAACCATACAATAAAGAAAACGTGTGCTATTTCCGTAGCCCACTCAACCATAAGTCCACATTTTTTGTTTCTCTTGCACTGTAGGTCAGGACTTTATAACTAGCAAATTTGATAAGTTATATTTTAAACAAAAATCTATATAGTGCCTACAATAACTGAGTTATACATAAATACAGTAAAGCATATCTCCATACAAATAGTATTTAAAATTGAATACATGGTGGGTTGCTATGTAAAAATAAAATATGTACTTTCCTTCCTGGCTCATCTTCATTGTGGTGTGATGCCATTGTTACTATACAGTCTTGCCTGTGCTTGTTTCCCGCATTACATATGTGCTGGTCATAGCAGTCTGAAACTGTTCCAGTTAAAGTATTGGGACCTGCTGAAGACTAGTTTATTTTTTGACCTGTTTCTCTGGAGGCTAACCACGTCATCTGTCAAACATGAGACGAGCCATGTTTAAGGATGCTGAGGCAGGATGGAGTAGGTGAATACAATATGTATTATTTTTAATAGATGCTCCCCCATTTATAAAATTATGCTTTTTAGTGGAGAGACACTTACCTGTATTTTGTAAAAATAACTACCTGCACCCTCTTCCTATACGCTGTAGGCATCCTGAGGAAGTTGGTCATCCACAAAGTCAGACCTGTTCTGCAGAGCAGACTGCAACAGGTTGTTATTATAGGTTCACGTAAATCCTTTTTATGAAGAGTTTACCCCTATCTAACCACTCCAACCCATAAAAGCTTTTCTTTAAACTGTGGGTCCTGAAATTCCCAGTCAGAAAAAGGTGTTGGATATGTATCGGTGGCTCCGTTTTCTTTTGTTTATATATATATATATATATTTATTTTTATCCCCGATTGGTGTGCAGAACCTACTTATACTCTTATATATGTAAATACATGTAGCACAAGACAAATTGTCTTCTAACGCTGGTTGATTTCCTTACTCTCCCCTCTGCCAATGAAACGCATCACATCAAGGTGTAACATTGAAATTCCCTGCAATACAATGTTCTGCACCAGATGAGATTTGAGGGAAATATACAACGCATGTTAACTGAATGGAAAGTAAACAACATGCTTCTGTGCTTTGTGAATTAAATTACTATGTTTACCTCGCAGCTTAAATGAATGAATTTGTGGTGTGCGGTAACTCGCTCACTTGCCGAAAGGACTAGCGGTTAATTAGTGGATAACGACAAGTGATTGCCTCTTACCTCTGTTCAGACCACAGAACACTGTGTGTAATAAAAAATAAATTAATAATAATAAAAAAGGTTAATGTGCTCCTCTCCCCCAAATGTCCTCAGTACTTGACATCTGTGGCTGGTGCCCACAATTATGGAGATAATAGGGTCTCATCCAAATTTTATGTATGCTACTTCTGTAGTGTGCATTCATCTGCATTGTCTAAAATGTGCATAGATTTCAGTATAATTTTTTCACTGAAAAATGTCCAAGGACACATTCCTAGAAAGTAAACATTTTACGCAGATTTGTTAGATTACAATAAATTGTGGGAGATGAAATTCATTTCATTTTCTTATAACTATTCCTATTGAGACGATATTTTCTGGGATAACTAATTTGATGTTAATGTTTAAGCTGACTTGTCTTATACATGTTCTTTTAACCTATTTTGATTTTGTTTGTTCAGAGCTAAAGAGATCACTGTATGCGCTGTTCTCACAGTTCGGTCATGTAATGGATATTGTGGCTTTAAAGACCATAAAGATGAGGGGACAAGGGTTTGTCATTTTTAAGGAGCTCGCTTCAGCCACCAACGCGTTACGACAATTACAAGGATTTCCGTTTTATGATAAGCCAATGGTATGTGATCTCTAGAATATACATATTCTTTATATTACTCTAGACTACACATTACTACACAGCTCATTTGCCACGTTGCTGTGCTGACACACTACACTTGGCTCTTCTTCCCTGTTCTGCTTTTGTAGCCTTGTGGCAGATGCTGAACCGTAAGTGTAGAGCCACATGTACGCAGATCTCAGGGCAGTTCCTTAGTGTGGGGGTGAATGTGTTAAATAACGTAATCAATAAGTTCTGATGTCTGAATTTGTCACTAAGCTTGTCTACAAAGATCTATGCTAAATAACCTAATATTTTTTTTTTTTGTTAAAATATCATTGACGATTTGCACACTGTCTAAAGACTAATTGGCATCCCGCTAAGGTTGTAGTTTAGACTCTTCCTGTAGCTTTTTCTGGTGTAACACTTAATATGTCTCATACAGCGAATTCAATATGCAAAGACTGATTCTGATGTGATATCCAAGATGCGTGGGACTTTTGCTGATAAAGAGAAGAAGAAGGAGAAGAAAAAGAACAAACTTCAAGAACAGGCGGCTAATGCAGCCAATAAGAAGCCTGCACAAGTGAGTGGCTGGAATCTGTAGAATGTAAATCTGCTTGTGTGCAAAGCATGTTACAGATTGTATTACTAGTACAGTGTTCTCCCAAGAAAAGTTAGCCAGCTGGATGGCAATAAGAAGCAGCTGTGTTGGGGCAGTTGTAATACTTGGCAATAATAATGGTTGAAGTTATTGCCCACTCCTGTCCGTACTGGTCAGTCTAGAGATCCATGGTCTAACACACTGCTGGTTGTAGTGCTCACATGGTGACTGTTATTATAGGAGAAACAATGGTTTATTGTATAATACTAGGACTCTGTTGGCTCCAAGTGCCAGATGGCAAGTAAAACCAGCCAGGTGTTGCACCTGGGAAATAGATGCTGGAGAGAACACTGTAATACTCTGTAGGGCTTATTTACTAACTTTGTGTTAAGATGCAAAATGTGCACTAATCATAGTATCTAATCTGTTTTATCTGATTAAGAATGCGTGGTGTTCGTTTTCTATTGGCTGAAAATAGTGCAGCATTTTTTGTCTGTTTAGCAATACAAGTCATTTACAAAAATCATAGATTGGAGAGAATCCAGCTAAATTGTGCCAATTTACACCCTGTTAAACCATGTTGTAATGTAATGGGTGGAAATGCAATTTTTTTTCCTCCCATGCAGAGAAAATTCTCCCACTTTTGCTTGTAGCACACAAATGACTTTGAGTTGCAAAGAAAGACAAAAGTGGGAATTTCAATAGTGTGTATAGCAACTTCTAACGTCTAACGCAGCCTCAATCGAGCGGCTTTATTTTTACACTGCGATTTAGAGTTGAAACAGATGTTCCCCCTCCCAACTCTAAATATCTCCACACATTTTAAATTTGCCCCTGTGCAGTGTAAAATTGCACCTTTGTTTTGGATTTACTGCTAGCTCTGAATGAGTTCCATTTTGTTTCATGCTTTAATAGTCTTTCTTTAAAAGTTTATAATTCATATTGTATTCTCTTTTATGCTTTATCAATGTATGTGTTTTATATACTTTATTGTGGCACTGGTGTTAATGTAAAAATAATTTGATAATCTGCAAAATATTTATTGGTAAACCGATGTCATGGTGTCAATTGCAATAGCTACTGTTTTTTGTTTTTTTTAAGCATCTGTAAACTGGTTCTTATATTACACCCAGTTTTATGTGCTGATCTTTCACTGTTCTAATTTCCAGGCTCAGGAAACAGATAACGCATCACCCGGAGGGGCACAGAACCAACAGGTAAGGCAACATCAGAAAACACTCTTTACATTTCAATGTCAACTGTTTTAACCACTTAACTCAGTACTTGAAAGTAAACTGCTTTCATCCATGTTCTGCTGTAAAAAATATGTAAAGACCATTTTCATGATAGATCTTTGAAAAAGGGAAAATTACAATGAGTGTTGTCTTTGTATTACGTTATATGTGTGGAATGCGCACAGTCCAAAACATCAGCCCATGGCATTCTATCCCATAATGGGTGCATGGTATAAGACAATACGTAACCGTAGATGACTGCCATGTTCACAGCATGCTGCCTTACACCACATGTGTGTGCCTACTTGAGTGATGATCTGCAACTATTTTTTAATGATATGTAGGCTTATTAGCTGTAGAAATATCATAGTTGCCTCTAGGGTTATTTTCACCTTTCATTTACATTTAAAATGTGACCCAATTTAAGACCTTTCCTTTACACTCAGAATTATGTAGTACACTTTTTGGACCAGAAGAAGTTCACTTTTATGCCAAAAATGGATTATGGTTCAAATAGTGGTATCCAAATTATTTATACTGTACAAAGAAGGGCAACTAAGATGGTACACGGCCTACAGCACAAACTTACCCGGAAAGATTAAAAAAATCCATAATATGTATAGTTTGGAGCAGAGGAGGGAATTAGGGAACATGATAGAAACTTTCAATTAAATGAATGGTTTTAACAAGGTACAGAAGGAACATTCTTCAAGGGAAGAGAAGTATTAGAACATGAGCACATGCACTGACACTGGGAAGTAGGTTCAGAGGAAATTTGAGGAAACATTACTTCACAGAAAAGGTTGTGGATAAGTGCAATCACCTCCCATCAGAGGTGGTAGATGCTAATACAGTAGAGTAATTTATACATGCTTGGGATACACATAAGGATATCTTGACAAAGATTAAAGGGCCAAATAGTTTTTGAGGTTACCATAGTTTAAAAAAATGGTCGGACTAGATGGGCCAAGCTGTTCTTATCTGCCGTCATATTAAGTTTTTTTGCATCAAATGGGCACTACTTCAGTCTTACATCATTCCCCAAATGAGATACAACACTAATGTGTCATCAGTATACACAGTAACACGTGTCTGAGTGTTCACCTTCCTATAAGGAAATTCATTGACTTTACATTGTTTTGTTTTTATGTATGTTTATTGGTGGCATTTAGGCAGCATCCTATTTGTACAGCTAAACATTATTTGGATACAATTTACAGACATTTAAATAATTAAGTTTAGTTAATCCCCTTCAGTGTCACATGTTATTAACAATTGCATAATTAGAGTACCTGTAATTGTATTCTGACATTTTTGTTTTTATCTTGAAATAAAACTAGGTGCCAGACAACCCGCCAAACTACATCCTTTTCTTGAACAATTTACCTGAAGAAACCAATGAAATGATGCTTTCAATGTTATTTAACCAGTAAGTATTGTACATTGTATTTCAGCGATATCAATGTTCTGTTTTGTCCAGTAGTTAGAGGTTTTAAAAGGTGATGAGATCTGCTTAATGTGACCGGTGTATCATGTTACAGTAAAGTGTGTGTATATCTGGTCTCATCAAAATGATCAGAGGCTGGAAATGTGAGATGGAAGTAGAGTACCTAGACCAGTGATGGGTAACCTGATACTGTACGGGGGGTGGGGCGTGTGGTGCCCCCCTATAACCTTCGAAAAGGGCTGCATATTACACATAATCTTAGTCATATGATAAAACAATACATTTAATCAAATAAACACCTATCTGTACTAACATATCACCAGACATTTTAAACAAGTGTTACAAACTATAATAAACAAATCTGAAAATGAAGCCGTAAGGCGCTTGTGGACGCAGTTGAAGGATCGGAGAGCCGCATGTGGCCTGTCACTGACTTAGACGATGAGGAACGCTGAATATCTGTCATGTGCATATATGTAATGGAGGCATATGCTATATAGTTTAACGTACATTTGGAATCCACTCTGAGTGCCTTTTAAAGGGTTTGCAGTTGTTATGAGAAGTGTTTAGCATAGAAACCTGAAGGAATCCATTAAAGTAAATAACATGAAGACTTTCCATAGTCTATAATTAATTTCTGGAAACTAGAAATGTATAACACAGAGGCTTACCAATCTAAGGGGGGGAATCCCATTCTCTGTAATGAGCCACCGACATCGCTGCAATGCTCCACTCATTGCCGTGTACTACGGTACTCTAACATCACATGTTTTCCTGTGTCACTTCTATGGGTTGTGAGGAAAAACTTGTGATGTTAAATCGGAGCCGAGGACCTTCACAACTGAAGTGAGAGATTAAATCTGATTGGTCTGTGGATCTGAAATCGCTTGACATTGTTGACAAAACTGCTCCAGACTGCTCAGGATGTAAAATGAAAATTTTGCCTATGCAAATGAGACGAGCTAGACCTATCGCCATCGTAATCCATTTAACTATTTCATATTTTTTTCCCCACTGATGTTGCATATAAATAAAAGGGAGGAGGCAGGTTCGGCACACCAAGTAAATGTACCCAGTTACTGTAGACAAGCAATTGCAGAAGCTTGTTTCATATTTTTTACCTACTCATCTACAAACTACAATACAATACTTTACATGTTAAAACCTCTTAATGTGGCTATAACTAATCCAATTTAAACAAAGTTTTATCTCTGCACCTCTCACCCTCAAGACAAAAAATAAAATCCCAAAAACTATAAAGATATTTATTACTGCATAATAAAGCACAGGTATTACAAGATGTTTATCACTTTAAACTAAGCTGGATGTCACTCCTATTCTGTTATGTTCTACATTATTAATTGCTTATTTCCAAATTATGTAATTATTTAATGTTTTCCCAGGTTCCCTGGCTTCAAAGAAGTGCGTCTGGTTCCTGGAAGACATGACATTGCCTTTGTAGAGTTTGAGAATGAGAACCAGGCAGGGTCTGCACGTGATGCACTTCAAGGATTTAAGATTACACCATCTCATGCTATGAAGATCACATATGCTAAAAAGTGAAAGATTTAGCACTACTGGACTTATTTATGATTTTGTATTGGTTGTTGACTGACCATTTACATGTTCTAACATTGAGGGATTACAGGTAGGTTTTGTAATTCCCACAGATGCTAATTTTGTACAAATAAATTGTTTCTTTTAAAATGTCTGTTTTTCTGTGTATAAGTCACTGTAGCCTAACATAACTCCAAGTGAGCTGGGTTATGACAATCAAATGGCATTTTTGACCTAGAACTCTTAAGGTAATTAGTTCATATGGAACAGAAAGATAAAAACGAGATTTCGTTTTGCAGGATTATTGAGATGAAGGGTGGATAAGGCACATTTGGGCAGATGTTTCCTGTTTCACATGAACATTTTTTGACCCTCAGAGTTTTATTCCACATTCTCTGCCTCCTATGCTTCAAATGGGATGTATTTTGCAACTCCCCAGTTAAACTTCAACCCATGTGATAAAAACCAGCAAACACCCAAAAGTGAGACATTGAATAAAGACAGTCCTGATGTCCCCTCACTCTCATGGAAAACACATAAATACAACTATACCAAGCAGTGTGTTAGGATAAAATGTATGAGTGTACAAGAATGAATGGGGGTAGGGTCCTAAATTGGCTGTGGCAGGTTGGAGTGGTGATTAACAGTTCTCACCAATCACATTTTCAGGTGCTTTCCCAAACCTGCAATAGTAGGTGCATCCCATTTAACGGGGCCATTCCAAGCCTATACCTTATAATGCATATTCATATACGTGTCCACATTTCAAATTTACCCTTATTGTGTTTCGCTATCTAAATTGAAAATGGCACAGTCACCGTATATATATATATATATATATATATATATATATATATATATTGTCGAAGTCAGTAAATTGGATAAAGTCATTTCAATTAAAGTCTAGCAAACTTGGTTGTCTTTGTCTGAAAAGATGCGTACGGTACGCATCGACGTACAAGGGCACGCTACGGCGTGAAAGGGCGTACGCATCCACTACACGTGGCAGCAACAGTAATTGGTCTTTTACCATACATTCGCACAAACACGCATACTTATAAAATAGTACACATTATTGGTAGTTGCAACACATAGTCAGTTATGTCGAAATATAGTAGTATTTATATGTTATATCAGAGTTACATGCATATTAGTGAAATACACAGAACGGGTTAAAGGAATAACATCATGAGTGGTATCATAATGAACCTTGTTACATATCCTACTGTTTGGTTCACTCTGCGAGGGAATCGCAGAGTGCATACGCAAGTTATGAATGATAGGGAATTATGAACTACTTAAGACTAAGGAATTCTGGCGGGAAGAGCAGAGCATACCCCCTGCAGAGATGACCCCCTCCTTTGGATTCCTTAGGATGAACCAGCCAATGATTGACGACCCCTTGGACATTCCTGAGACCCGGACCAATAGATGCAAGCCATACCATCTTCATTGTATTACTGTATTTGATTGTGTATATAAGCAGCAGCTTGTGATCCAGAGTGCAGACTTCTTGTCCCCAGACTTCAGGATTGAATGACTGCACTGGATCCAGAGCGCCTGCGATAAGTAACGGCTGTATTTACTATTACTTCGCTTGAGCATATTGTTTCCACTTATTGCGAATAAATCTTTGTGCGTTGGAAACACAAACCGAGGTTCGACAATCGTTATTGGTTAGCGACAATACGCACATAACAATTGGGGCTCGTGAGCTTTGGAGGTTTCGTTGCCGATGATACGCAAGACCAACGGATTTCGGTTCCTCAACAAAGGGTGGAGACGCGTCATAAACGGGTAAGAACGCATGGTGTTCAAAACCTGAATTTTACTCTGTGTTGTGAAACCGAATGTCCGTTTTGCATTATCTAGGGCACGCTAACTAGAACCTAGGGACAAAAGAGAAAACTGTTTCTTTTTTCTGTCATTGTGCGTTTTAACTGTATTGCATTGTTTAGCGTATGTGTACTTCCTGCTGTGCGTACGCGAACTTCCGGTAAACTTGCCACGTGGTTAAACAATCGTTTTGATAGTTATTATACATGCATAGTATAATTACTTGTGAAAGCCTCTGAGACATTATTACTATTGTTGGGAACTTTTGATTTTCTGCGCAGAAAAGGTGTATAGTGTGTGATGTTGTAACGTAGATACACTGTTTTATTGTTGAGGTGCTCAGTTGCTGTCTGACGAGGCGGATTGCCCAACTGAAGGACGGTATACAGGGCAGGTATACCGAATGCGAAAACTGGGTTTTCGCAAAGCGCTACCAATAGATCGCAAGGTTTGCTAATAATTAGTATTGGTAGGCAGTGCGATCCGGTCGCACCGTTAGTGCGAATTGGTGAAGCAGCTAGGAGGAATTATACTGGAAAGGCAGGTTGATTGTATCGACTTTGCGCTCCCAGCGATAATAAACTCAGCAGATTTTGTGGTTTAGCCAGGGTATCGAGGAGCGGATAGCCCTTGGGGCCCACAGTGATATTTCTGTATTAGGGAAAAGCGAGTGAGCGCGGCTAAAGGAAATACGTTCACCGAGGATTATAGATCTCTAGCGGTGAGTATAGCAACAGAGTTGAAATTATTAGGTGGAAAGAACAGAGCATTGCGGTGTGTCTGTATTTCACATTTGGCCGGAAGGAACAGAGCATTGCGGTGTGTCTGTGTTCCGGGTAGAAGGTATATTGTTCAACATGGGTGCTAAGCATACGCTAGAGATGGTCAGTGTACTGCCTAAGGAAGGCCCTATTGGTTCAGCGAGGTTTCTCATGTGTAAGAAATATGGTGCATATGCAACTGTGTATTGTGACACGTGGGTCGGGATGACCAAAGCTTGTGATAGGCCTTTCCCAACAATAGGGAGTTTTAATGCAGAGGTACTGAATACTGTAAAAGATAAAATATGGTTGATCAAGTCAACGTAAAAGAGAAATAGACATAATGATTGTTTAAAATTGTGGCAAATGGAAGGTAACACGTGGCAGAGCAGCGAATACAAACCGGAAATAGGCGTGGCGAAAAGCGCGCGCAAGGCGGATGTAACCATTGAGAAGCGTGGCAAACTCAGCGCAAGCGCGCCCCCGCCACCTTATGTGGCGGGAGGGGTAAGTACAGCCGTTGTTAAAACTGAAAATAGAAAAATTACTAAGTTGTACCCTGTTTTAAATCAATTTCAATCAAGTGTATCTGAAAACGAAGATGAACCCACTGTGATTTCGGCCATTGCCCATGCTGTTAATGTACTAGAGGCTCAGCGCAAGTATGAGAAAATGGCTGAGATAGGTGAGAGTAGCGTGATCACTAGGAGTGAAAGTGTTCTAAATCTAGGGCCTGTAAATCCTGTAGCGTCCCCTGAAGTTAGTGTACCAGAGGGTGTGTTCCCGGTCCGCACAATATCAGTTCCCAATGGGAAACTGGATAAGGATGGTGTAGTTCCTTTAAGAAATGTTACAATGCATTGTCCCTGGACTAAATCAGAATTACGTTCCATTATGACTGAATTCCCAGATCCTAGAAAAGAGTTGGCTAAATGTCAGAAATTTGTTAAAGACTTAGGGAATGCTCATGAACCAACCAGTAAGGATTGGCGGGTAGTGTTGAGGGCGTGTCTTCCTCCCAATACTAACATACAAAAATTTATTGGAGATTGTTTGTTGGAGGAAGATGACACCCTGACTGATGAGATTAACCAACGGAATATAGAACAAATTGTCAAACACTTAGCCATCTGTTTTCCAGTAGTAGTAAATTGGAGTAAGATTTTCACCATTAAACAAAAGGATAGTGAAACTGCCTCAGATTACTTTGCTAGAGCTATAACAGCGATTGCACGATTTACTGGGATATCCAACATAAGTGAGGACCCACATCACAGAGAGGTAGCTGTAGGGGTACTGATGGATGGCCTTAGGGAAAATTTAAAGACGAGAGTACAAACCACATTACCTAATTGGAGAGGCGTCACGGTAGACTTCCTTAGGGAGTCTGCTGTGGAGCATGACAAGAACCTTTTTAGAAAAAGGGAAGAGAAAAGTGATAGGTTAATGACGGTAAGTATACAGGCTCTAGAAGGGGTGCATACACGACCACCAGCATACAACCCATATAACAGGAAACCTAAAGTGATCAGGTGTTTCAACTGTAACGAGGAAGGACATTACAGGAGAGATTGTAATAAAGAAAGACTCAATACACATAGGGGTGGGTCACATAGATATCCTCCAAGAAAGGATTCACATAGACTAGAAGACTCACATCTACCCGCGCATATTACGGCAGCAAATGCTGCGCGGGAAATCAATAGTCAGCGCTAGGGGTCAGGTCATACCTGTAGTCTACAGCCAGTGAGGTTAACTGAGAGTCAGAGTGAAGAACCAACAATGATAGTTGACATAGCTGGCAGGAAACAAACTTTTCTTGTAGATACAGGGGCGGCCCGATCTGTGATAACCTCTCCTTTCAATCTACAGGTGACCAGCAAAACTATTCCAGCTATGGGGGTGACGGGAAAAGTGTTACATTATCCTCTAACTAAACCCGCCGAAGTTACTATCGGGCCTCTGCATACTAAGCATTCGTTTCTCTTGGCTGCAGCGGCTCCTACTAACTTGCTAGGGAGAGACTTGTTATGTAAAATGGGATGTGTCATATACTGTACTTCAGATGGTGTGTTCCTAGATATACCCGAGAGGGTTGCACATGAGGTACAGGACATATTGGACACCCCTCCAAGGTTAATGTTACACTCTCCTGTTATAGAACAAAGTCCATCTCAAGTAAAGGGGATGTTGCTGGAAATACCAGGTTCCCTATGGACCAGAGATGGACAGGACACTGGACTGATGGCAAACGTAGCCCCTGTCATTGTCAATCTAAAAAGTGGTAGGATAGCTCCAAAAATCCCACAGTATCCATTAAAACCGGAGGTGGAACTAGGGGTATATCCTGTTATTGAGAGGCTGTTACAACAAGGGATTTTAATTCGTACAGCCAGTACAGCAAATAGTCCCATTTTCCCTGTGAAGAAGAGTGGGGGGAGGGGCTATAGATTAGTCCAGGACTTAAGGGGAATTAACAAAGTTGTTGAGAGCCAATTCCCCGTAGTGCCGAATCCAGCTGTCATCCTCATGCAGATTCCACCGTCTGCCAGTCATTTTACTGTCATTGATCTATGTTCTGCTTTCTTTTCAGTCCCTCTTCACCCTGACTGCCAATACCTTTTTGCATTCTCCTACAGGGGAGTGCAATACACATGGACCAGACTACCCCAGGGGTTCATTGACAGCCCCAGTATTTTCTCCCAAGCCTTACATGACTGTTTGCAATCCTTTCAACCCCACAATGGGTCTGTTCTAATTCAATATGTGGACGATTTGTTGTTGTGCTCTGATTCTTTTATGTCATGTTTACATGATACTAAATTGTTGTTGCTTCATCTTTCACAAACAGGGCACAAGGTGGCAAAGGATAAATTACAGCCATGTCAGACTAAGGTCAAATACTTAGGACACTGCCTCACTAAGGGGCTAAGACACCTGACAACCGACAGAATTGAGGCCATACAACACATGACCCTGCCGCAGAGCCAGAAGCAGATTCGTACTTTCTTGGGGATGTGTGGATACTGTAGGTCCTGGATCCCAGGTTTTTCTATTCTGGCATTACCATTGCAGGAGCTAGTCTCTTCCTCAAAACCAGAACGTGTCGTACACACAGAAGAGTCGGAGCAAGCGTTCTTTAATCTTAAAGATAGTCTGACAAAAGCACCTGCATTGGGAATACCTAATTATGAAAAGCCTTTTGAGCTATTTTGTACAGAAGCTGATGGCTGTGCAGCAGGTGTCCTCACACAGAAACATGGTGACGCTAGCAGACCGGTAGCATACTACAGTGCACAATTAGACAATGTGGCAAGGTCACTCCCAACATGTTTTAGAAGTGTAGCAGCAACGGCCCTTCTAGTAAGTAAGAGTGAGGATGTAGTATTAGGACATAATTCAACCATCTATACACCCCATGCTGTATCAGCTCTGTTAAATTCAGCCCAAACCAGACATGTTTCTTCAGCTAGATTCACAAAGTGGGAACTAGCCCTGATGGCACCCTCAAACATCACCATCAAACGATGTAGCACCCTAAATCCAGCTACATACCTTCCGTATGTGTCTCAAGAGACACAAAGGGTGGGAGGTGAGGAGACCCTGGTTGATGATGAGTTAGGCAAGAATACTGACACGCATGACTGTATGGAACACCTGAATCAGACCTTTACTGCAAGGCCCGACATACGTGACACCCCCTTAGAAAATGTAGATTTTACGTTTTATACAGACGGAAGTTGCCATAGACAGACAGAGACAGGAGAGCTATGTACTGGTTACGCTGTTGTAGACGATCAGGATGTGGTAGAAGCTGAACCCCTTGGTCCACCTCACTCAGCCCAGGTGGCGGAACTAGTAGCACTAAGGAGAGCGTGTGAATTGGCAGAGGGTAAATCAGCCAACATATATACTGACTCTAGGTACGCCTTCGGGGTAGTGCATGATTTTGGGGCCCTTTGGCGTCTTAGAAACTTTACGACAGCAGCAGGTACACCAGTGGCACACTCACAACACATAAAAGGACTTCTGACAGCGATACAGTTACCCAGAACAGTAGCCGTCATAAAGTGCAAAGCCCATACCTTTGAAGAAGACCCAGTGTCATTGGGCAACAACAGGGCAGACGAAGCTGCTAAATGGGCAGCAGGGCAACCTATGACTGTATCGACCGAGACTATGATGGTTTTTCAGACATTAGACACGCAGAAATTAATTGAAATGCAAGATTTGTGTTCCCTGCAGGAAAAGGCGGTCTGGAAGGCGAAGGGATGTGGTCAAGAGTCCTCAGGACTCTGGAGGGATGGACAAGGTAAGCCTGTAGCTCCCCGAACATACTATCCAAGCCTGGCTGAAGCAGCACACGGCCTGACTCACCTGGGTAAAGAAGGTATGTGCAAACTGGTGAGAGCATATTGGTGTGCTCCCGGATTTTCCTCTCAAGCTGGTAAGAAAGCAATGTCATGTCTTACTTGTTTGAGGAAAAATGTTGGGAAAACTATTCCAACTGAGCCATCCCACATCCCTCCTACAGACGGACCTTTTCAGGTAATACAAATTGACTATATCCAACTACCACCGTGCAGGAATCTAAAGTATGTGTTAGTGTGTATTGATGTGTTTTCCGGTTGGGTAGAAGCATATCCGGCAGCCACTAATACTGCTGTGTTCACTGCAAAGAAAATTGTACAAGACTTTGTGTGTAGGTTCGGTATCCCTAGAATCATTGAAAGTGATAGGGGTACCCATTTTACTGGTGATGTCTTCCAAAATATGTGTAAACTCATGGGAATCAGTAGCAGACTTCACACCCCTTACCGACCACAAGCCAGTGGTAAGGTGGAGAGAGTAAACGGTACTATCAAGAACAAACTAGGTAAGATAATGGCTGAAACTGGGTTGGCATGGCCTGAGGCTTTGCCGTTGGTCCTCCACAGCATTCGAACCACTCCTAGACCTCCTCTTAATCTGTCCCCCTTTGAGATACTGTTCGGACGACAACCTCATTTGATCGTGAGTCCACAAGACGACTTAAAGTGTAATAATGAAGTGACTGTACAATATCTTATAAGAATGAGTAGACAGCTGAAACAACAACAACAAAAACTAAAAATGCTGTCACCTGGTATGCCAGAGACGAACTGTCATGATGTTGAACCTGGAGACTATGTTATGATCCGCAATTTCTTACGTTCAGGTTGTTTAACAGACCGTTGGGAAGGCCCGTACCAAGTGCTGCTGACCAGTACTACATCACTGAAGGTTGCAGAGAGAGACACTTGGGTCCATTCCACCCACTGCAGGAGAGTCCATAATCCGGAGAAAGTGCAAGACAAGACTCAGACCGACGACATAGAGCTGTCACTTGTGAGCCTGTTCCGGGAGACCTAAAGCCTGCAGTTGAGACACCTGAACCAGAGACGTTGCCTCAGAACTATCTTTCCAGCGATGGAGTGGCGGTTTTTGTTTTTCTTTTTTTCCAGGATTTTCCTTTTTTTTACTTTTTCTAGGACATTCTATTTTTGTGAAGGAGGATGGAGGACGGAGGAGAGTTCTGGGAGTGATACGGATGAAATAGAGGCCGAAGAAAAGTTAATAGGATATCCTGAGCAGCCCATTATCAAACTTGGTCCAGGGGTTATGAAAAGGTCTGCTAGCTCAGGAACTCGGAGGCAGTGTGAGGGGCTATTGTCTGATGAGTATTGTATCTGCAAGTTCTGCAACTCCCTAGTTGACGAGAGATGCATCCAACGATGCCAGTCCCCCAGTACTCTGAATATAGGCGGGCATCCTTTGGAGGATTATCACTCCCTGGTGGGTAAGGTGCTAAACCAAACTGAGTGTTGGGTGTGCTCTCACGTGCCTCAAGGGCAGCATAACATAGGACTAGTGCCATTCCCGCTAAACATATCCGAAGTACTCGAATTAAGGGGTGGGAGGCCCATAGAAGGGAGGTACAATAACACTAGGTCCCCTAGTCTGACGCTTCGACAATACTCCATAGGCAGATCGTTGCTGTGCCTAAACATATCTCATGCAAAGCGCCTGGAGAATTGGGAGGCTGACCTATCAGATCAGACAATGGCTCGCCACACTCATTTTAGAGAGAGACTCACAAGGTCACTACTAGGCAGGAATGCTGATGGAAGTCACAAGTTAGGGCGTATAACCAAACATAAGAAGGTATCTATTGGAAAAGTCTCTACAGATAAATGTGAAAATATCATTAATGCCGACACGTGTCTAGAGCAGATGGAGACACTAGGCATGGGTAGTTTTATCAAAACTCTGTGTGATATAATTCATGGGCATACTGCTCCTTATGTTCTCCCTGAGGATGTGTATTTTGTTTGTGGGAGGAAAGCTTATTCCTGGGTGACTCCGAGTTCCAAGGGCTTGTGTTTCTTAGCTAAACTGGTTCCTGAAATCATGACTATTACTCATGAAGAAATGGTAGATATTCACAAGACTACATCACCACCATACATACACACACAGTATGAACACCGTGGCAAGAGAAATATGATTCCTGGTGAGGAACCCATAGCTACAAAATTGATTAGTGAAACTGCTGGTTTCCAAGTTATGGTTGCTCTAGATCTCACCAGGACCGCTCGGGGAACATTAAACTTTAAATATATCCAAGACCTAGCTAAATTAATAGATAATATCACCGAGATGTATGATGACACTTTCAGGTATACTGGAAGGGAGCTACAAGCGTACAAGAAGGAGTTGGTGCAACATAGACTGGTACTAAATTATCTCACCTCTATTACTGGTGGGTACTGTGTGACACTGGCCACCCAGTTCGGTGTCAAATGTTGCACGTACATTACTAATAATACGGAAGACCCTAAAGAGGTTATAGACCGGAAGATGGATGAAATTTTGCAGCTGAAATGGAAATTTCGAAGGAGCCATAATTCTTCGTTATATGAGGTCGGGGAAAAGGTGGCGGGTTGGTTCTCATGGTTGAACCCAGCAAAATGGTTCTCCGGTCTGGGGGAGTGGGTACTGGAAATGGTTGCTAGTGTAGGTAAGCTCCTTCTCCTTATACTGGGTGTCATCTTAGCAATTGGTTTAGTTGTCAAATGTGTTCCTACTGTGTTGAAGTGTGGAAAACGGTCTCATGGGAGTAACACTAAGAAAGAGACGGAAAGGGTGGTACCAGATACCGAGATCATGGTCTGTGAAGAAGTATTGTATAATCCTGAACTTGAAACGGTGATTGGGTGATAGTTTATTACACTATCAAAGGGTGGAACTGTCGAAGTCAGTAAATTGGATAAAGTCATTTCAATTAAAGTCTAGCAAACTTGGTTGTCTTTGTCTGAAAAGATGCGTACGGTACGCATCGACGTACAAGGGCACGCTACGGCGTGAAAGGGCGTACGCATCCACTACACGTGGCAGCAACAGTAATTGGTGTTTTACCATACATTCGCACAAACACGCATACTTATAAAATAGTACACATTATTGGTAGTTGCAACACATAGTCAGTTATGTCGAAATATAGTAGTATTTATATGTTATATCAGAGTTACATGCATATTAGTGAAATACACAGAACGGGTTAAAGGAATAACATCATGAGTGGTATCATAATGAACCTTGTTACATATCCTACTGTTTGGTTCACTCTGCGAGGGAATCGCAGAGTGCATACGCAAGTTATGAATGATAGGGAATTATGAACTACTTAAGACTAAGGAATTCTGGCGGGAAGAGCAGAGCATACCCCCTGCAGAGATGACCCCCTCCTTTGGATTCCTTAGGATGAACCAGCCAATGATTGACGACCCCTTGGACATTCCTGAGACCCGGACCAATAGATGCAAGCCATACCATCTTCATTGTATTACTGTATTTGATTGTGTATATAAGCAGCAGCTTGTGATCCAGAGTGCAGACTTCTTGTCCCCAGACTTCAGGATTGAATGACTGCACTGGATCCAGAGCGCCTGCGATAAGTAACGGCTGTATTTACTATTACTTCGCTTGAGCATATTGTTTCCACTTATTGCGAATAAATCTTTGTGCGTTGGAAACACAAACCGAGGTTCGACAATCGTTATTGGTTAGCGACAATACGCACATAACAATATATATATATATATATATATATATATATATATATATATATATATATATATATATATATATATAGACCCTTAAATAGAACACAAGTTAATTTGATTATGTGTGTACAAACGCAAGAACGGTGACTGTGCCATTTTCAATTTAGATAGCGAAACACAATAAGTTAATTTGATTTAAGCAATACTGTTTCTATAATCATAATTTATTTCTATAGTGCCAATAATATTATGCAGAGCTGTATGGAGAATATCTGATCATCCATATCAATCCCTTCCCCATTGCAGTTTTATTTTTTTAATCATTTTCTATGGACACAAGTTATATATATTTTTGTGATAACAATGAGAGAAAAGAATATGTAGCTTAAAATTTAAATCCTCTACCATACACACTAGGTCCATTTAAGCCAATTTACCTACCTTTTGTGTTTTTGGGCTGTGGGAGGGGACCCGCACAAGCACTGGGAGGATATACCTACTCCACACACATAGAACCCTGATGAGCATAAAACACATGACCCCAGCACTAACCACTGTGCCACAGTGCTTAAAAGCCCATGATGCTCACTGAGCATGATTGGCTTTTCAGCAATGCCAATGTCAAGCAAATAAGATGTAAATAAAAACAATATCTGGAAATTAATACTGTTAGGTGATTATTTTTCACATTTGTAATATTTTTTGATCATTCTGACCATTATTATTCTTTATACATTGCTGACCTATTACACAGTGCTGTACATTAAGCTGATTGTGACACAAACAATTTAAATACAATGACATGAAATGGAAGATAATGATGGCCCTGCCCTAATGCACACTACAAGAGGAGACCAGGGGGTAAATGTATCAAAGTGCGAGTTTGCCAGCGTGTTGAAATCGCGGCAAATATTTTTTTAAAAAAAAATGGAAATGTATCAAGCTGCGATTTTGACACTCATGTTCAAAATCGCTGGTCATCTCTGGCGATTTTGAGCGATGTAAACACTCCCGAGTTTAGCTAACTCTCCTGTGTTTGGCAAACTCTCCTGTGTTGTAACAGTGAGATGTAAACACATCACTGTTACACTGACCTGTCATACAGCTGCCGGAGCTCCGGCAGCTGTTAAAATGTTAAAGAACAGATAAAAGTTGAAAAAAAAAAAAAGCGTGAGGTCCCCCCGCTATTTATGCTTAACCCTGGTGCTGCCTGACTAGTGCTGGTCCCGTGAAAATCGGGGAAAAATTTTGCGTGGGGTTCCCCCGATTTTCACTTTACCAGCACTAGGCAAACCAGCCAGGGTTGGCGGCACTATAGCAGGGAGACGCGCAGCAGGGGTCCCACTGCCATAATGACTAACCAACCCTTGACTGTTCAGCCCTGGGCTGGATTCCCTAGGGAGTGGGGTCCGCTGAAAAAATTGAGCGGGCCCCCCCCCTAGAAAGAACCAGCCCAGTGCTGATAGCACTAGGGCTCTTCCTACCACCCCTGGGCTGTGGGTAGTAGGGTAATACGGCGTAAAGTAGTTAAAAAAACAAACTGACACCAATTTTGTTTGTGGAACTACAAGTCCCAGCCAGCCAGGTTGCCAAAAACAGTGTGGCCATGCTGGTGCTTGTATAACTACAAGCACCAGCATACCCATGGCAGCCAGGGCATGTTGGCACTTGGAGAACCACAAGTGCCAACATGCCCTGGCTTGCTGGGCCCTGTAGTTCCACAAAGAAAAAAGTTTACAAAGCCACAACACCCTCTTATAAACCACATACATTTAATAAAAATAATAAAACCCACAATAAAGACACTAACCACCCTCTTTTAAACCACAAGTATTTATTAAAATAATAAAACCCAAATACTTACCGATGTTGCCTTCTTTCTTGCTCCAATGTCACTTATTTGTAAATCCATCTTGCCGGCTTGCCCCAGTCCCAGCCATTTGTACCTCCATAAGGGAATCTTTTCCAACAGGACCTCTTCGCCCAGAAGGGGCACATATTTGTACATCCCGAATCTTGAGTCTTGATTGAAGATAAAAATAAAAAAAAGCCAGGAGCCGCCGCAAACACCTCCTACCTAGTAGGAGGTCCGTTCCGCAATGCTCTTACGCTGTTTGCGTAAGAGCTAACTACTGTATTATGGTATTTTCCCACGCTAGTGGGGAAATCACATAATACTGTATCTAGCGCTTACGCAATTAACGTAGCGCATTGCACATGCGCTACGCTACTTGCATAACCTGTAATACAGTAAATACAGGTTACGCAAGTAGCATAGCGCATGTGCAATGCGCTATGTTAATTGCGTAAGCGCTAGATACAGTATTATGTGATTTCCCCACTAGCGTGGGAAAATACCATAATACAGTAGTTGGCTCTTACGCAAACAGCGTAAGAGCATTGCGGAACGGACCTCCTACTAGGTAGGAGGTGTTTGCGGCGGCTCCTGGCTTTTTTTTATTTTTATCTTCAATCAAGACTCAAGATTCGGGATGTACAAATATGTGCCCCTTCTGGGCGAAGAGGTCCTGTTGGAAAAGATTCCCTTATGGAGGTACAAATGGCTGGGACTGGGGCAAGCCGGCAAGATGGATTTACATATTAATAAGTGACATTGGAGCAAGAAAGAAGGCATCATCGGTAAGTATTTGGGTTTTATTATTTTAATAAATACTTGTGGTTTAAAAGAGGGTGGTTAGTGTCTTTATTGTGGGTTTTATTATTTTTATTAAATGTATGTGGTTTATAAGAGGGTGTTGTGGCTTTGTAAACTTTTTTCTTTGTGGAACTACAGGGCCCAGCAAGCCAGGGATGTCAGGGCATGTTGGCACTTGTGGTTCTCCAAGTGCCAACATGCCCTGGCTGCCGTGGGTATGCTGGTGCTTGTAGTTATACAAGCACCAGCATGGCCACACTGTTTTTGGCAACCTGGCTGGCTGGGACTTGTAGTTCCACAAACAAAATTGGTGTCAGTTTGTTTTTTTAACTACTTTACGCCGTATTACCCTACTAACCACAGCCCAGGGGTGGTAGGAAGAGCCCTAGTGCTATCAGCACTGGGCTGGTTCTTTCTAGGGGGGAGGGCCCGCTCGTTTTTTCAGCGGACCCCACTCCCTAGGGAATCCAGCCCAGCGCTGAACAGTCTAGGGTTGGTTAGTCATTATGGCAGGGGGACCCCTGCTGCGCGTCTCCCTGCTATAGTGCCGCCAACCCTGGCTGGTTTGCCTAGTGCTGGTAAAGTGAAAATCGGGGGAACCCCACGCAAAATTTTTCCCCGATTTTCACGGGACCAGCACTAGTCAGGCAGCACTAAGGTTAAGCATAAATAGCGGGGGGACCCCACACTTTTTTTTTTCAACTTTTATCTATTCTTTCACATTTTAACACTGCCAGGGCAGTGTAACAGTGATGTGTTTGTACAACACGCTGCTATCAAGCAGCGTGTTGTATCTGGCGTGTTTTGAAGCAAACTCTCCTGAGTTTGCTAACTCGCAGCTTCATACATTTGAGAGCTGTATAGCTGCAGTGGCAAACAGTCGGGAGTTTGATCACTGGCGATTTTGCAAACCGATTTTGACAGAAGCACAACTCTGGCGATTTTGCATGAAATCTCAGCTTCATACATCGGATAGTTTCAACTCTCCTGAGAAAATCGCTGGAGTTGCAAACTCGCAGCTTGATACATTTACCCCCAGGCGTTGTGTTTGACCCAAGTGCACTTTAGTTTCTCCTTTGTTATTTCAGTTGTGTTATCTGTGTTCTTATGTAATGCTGGTTAAAATACATGCACCCCTGACTTACTCCTAAGAAATCCCAATGGTGTTTTGCTTGGCTAGTGCTTTACAATAAATATGACTATACATTGCACAGGTCTGCGATGAAAAAGCTTTTTTAACGAATTTATGTGATAGTTATAGATTTTTGGCTTCTGAACACGAAAATGACTCCTGATTTTGCATATCACATCACGTTTTTCTGCAAAACATGTATTTATGAAAGTCATTTCTTTCATATTCTTTAAAATAATAAACGTGTTCTGCCTACATTTATTATAAAACATTGTCTGAATTCAGTCGGTAGTATAGTACATTGCAATTCAGTTCTCGTCTTAAAACTTTCAGTGCCAGATTAAGGTCCACATGAGCCTGGAGCTGAAATTTACAAAGGGCCTTAAACACCATACTGTCTAAAGGAATATTGCACACACAACAACTGCAACTAGAAGGTGAGCTGGCGAAGGTGGAACCAAATACAACAGATGCAACACAACTTTGCCCTGTGTTGGCTCATTTTAACCCCTGCATACCATCACATACATACATACCCACAGTACATATAGATTCATAGATTCTTCAAAAAAGTTTAAAAGCTGTTTTATTGCATAATGGCAACACATACGCGTCAATACCATTAGCACATTCAGTCTATCTTAAAGAAACATGAAAATTTGAAACCTGTTTTGGAACTGATTGGATATGAAAGACACAACTGGTTAATATGTGAAGATCTTAAAATTTTATGCATGGTACTTGGCCAGCGACAAGGTTACACCACGTTCCCATGTCTTCTCTGTGAATGGGATAGCAGAGCTAAAAATTTACATTGGCAATAAAACAATTGGCCAGCTTGAAAAAGTTTAGAAATTGGAAAAAATTATGTCATCAAATCCAGTTTAGAAGATCCAAATAAAGTTTTACTTCCACTGCTACATATAAAATTAGGACTGATGAAACCATTTGTAAAATCACTGCCTAAACTTTCAAATATCTTTGCACTAAATTCCCTAGCATAAACAATGCTAAACTGAAAGAAGGCATTTTTACAGGCTCTGACATTAGAAAGTTAATAAAAGATGAACATTTCGGGCGTGTAATGAATATTGTGGAACTTTCGGCATGGACTTTGTTCAAACAAGTGAGTTCAAAATTTTTAGGCAATGTCAAGGATCCAAACTACAAAGAAATTGTCAGGGAAATGCTTAATAGTTACAGAAACCTTGGCTGCAATATGAGTTTAAAGGTACATTTTTTGAATTGCCATATTGAGCATTTCCCCCAATAATCTCGGAGACTACAGTGAAGAACAGGGTGAACGGTTCCACCAAGACGTTAAAGATGTAGAAAGAAGATACCAGGGTCGTTGGGACGTCAGCATGATGGCTGACTACTGCTGGATGATACAGACGACACAGAAAAAACTTACAAGCGAAAAGCGACAGATTTTTGCAATAATTATGGTTTTGTTTCTAATATTTGATTTTATTGTTATTTTAGTATGTAATTAAGACAAAAACACAGTGATATCATCTACACTTCTTCGTATTTCACAATAAATATGTAAAGAACAATTAAAAGTTCTTGTTTTTTTTCTTAAAAATGTATGTAACCCCCTTACAGGTAAATGTGATGTGATGTAATTTTTTGATGTACACAGGAGTATAATTAAGAATTTAAAAGTATTATTGAAGAAAAAGCTTTCAATACCATAAATTTCGTAAACCTGTGTTATTAAATGGAAATGTTTTTCTGTGTCTTTAAATTCTTTTTGAAGTACCTTATTAAAATGTTCTACAGCACTGCTTTTCGGATGTGTGTTCTGACTGATGTCATTGTTCAATCACATTTTGACAGCTGTCAGATTTCAGTCATGTTGCTCATGTGTAAAAGAACCGTACACTACTGTCTGTAGGTGGTGGTTTATTTTTTACAATTCATTGCATTCCTTTCTCCTGTGACAGAGTTAAAGCAATGTCTATAAGGTCTACAGTGTTAAGAAAATCTGGCCATGCCTGGAACGTATGTCAAACTGTGCTCACTCTATAAAATTGTTCATTAAATGTTATAACCTCTGTATATTTAACTTATTTATATTTTGGCTATCGTTGATAGCATATTGCTCATCCATTCAATTTGGGAATTGTTTATTATAGCAATGTCTATAGTTAACAAAAGATGAAAACACTTTTTAATATCACTTTAAATTAACCAACCTGGCATACAAACATGCTTTTTCCCAATAATATATACTCGCTATGTGTCCCCCGAGAAGAAGCAGCTTATTCATATCTCCGTTACAGACCCTGGAGAACAGCCTCCATAATTTATCTTCTTAAAGTACCTCAAATTTTCTTTAAAAATGATATCTTGTGATTATGACATACAAGTTCGCTGATTTAGAAGTTCACTTGTCAGAACTGAAATTTAAATAATGAAATAGAAAATTGTATTTGCCTGAGCTGGCTTTCATCCATTGATATTTTTTATTTATTTTATCTTCTCTATATTGCATTTTGAATTGTGTATTGTTTCAGACACAGCAGTGTAGCACATTTTAATATGTTTGGAATTTTATTGTGCAGACCAACTCACCCTGGAGTTTTGTATGTTTTAAAGGTTGTGACTGTCTTCTTTTTAGCCCAGCACCCCACCCATCAATGCAGCATAGTCAGGTTCCTATCAATATTACTTATACTTTAGAAGCACTAAATGAGGCAAGTCCTATATTGTGAAATTACAAATTGTTAGTGTAGGTACCCATTTGATGTGCTTGATGGGCATTCATAGCTTGATCAAAATGTGCACTAAGAACTTCAGGTTTATTCAGGAAATTATATTAGTTTATTTTCCTGCAGGGTTTAACATATATCTGTCTTTAAAATGCATAAATATGCATGAAACCTTTGGGAACTGTTTCTGTCTGGTAGTTTGCATGGAATCAGAACACAGCGTCCTGCCCTTATTAACTCAGAGTTGTGTGCAAAGTTGCCTCTATTCAGAAGCTGAGCAAATTGCATGCCCCATTCCTTCGAGTGCTTGGATAATTGCACAGCCCAAGCAACTTCAGTCTCATTATTGTGAACATGCTCAATACGTTGGTCTATTTTTTTATTTTTTTTCTAGAGCGGGTTCGCACAGTACAGGCAGTACTGCTTTTTGTTATACTCCCTGTAGCTATCCATATTTCTTTTAAAACTGTTTGGACGGACACCATCATCTTTTCGGCTTCCTTTGTTTAAAACACTCCTGTCATCAGGTTGAGAATTGCTGTGCGTAGAACGAGTGACTATGTTACTTCGTATTGTTTCACTGAACCACATTGGCACATCACCATTGCTGTACTGGTGCCTGAACCACTCTCCTCTGAAGGGTCAGGGACATGCATGTCTCCAGGCTATGGTTGGAGCCACCAATGGACTGTGTCATGACCCACTGTCCCCCACTTTCCTTTAAGCTGCAGGTTGTGACAGCCTCTCTTATTCTCATTGTGTAAAAGTGTGGAAAATCTGCAATCCCTTCATTTACAGTGCTTTAATAAATGTTTAGAACTTACAAACAAAGCATTAAATATAAATAAATAAGATAAAATAGTGCACATTCATTGTCCATAGATCAGATCAAACTGAATTCAATTTATTGAAGAGAAGCATAAGGGTGACTGAAAGCAAATTCAAGTTGGTCCAAATACATTGTCCACAATACATCTCTCATGCTGCTACCTATTTCTGGAATTCCCTACCATGACCAATCAAACCCCTACAGCCTTCAAATCTTTTTATGCTCTCTGAAACCCATCTCCTTATTACAGCTTACCCTACTCCCACCGATACTACAGAAGCTAATGTACTCTCCATTCCATTCTGAGTCACACTAGCTCATCTTGTTCCAGCTGTGCCTTTTTCCAGTTATATTAGTAGTAGGGTCCTGTCTTCCCTTTGTTTTCATGTCTGTAATTATTTTGTCTACCTTGTTTATCCCTGTTTTATGTGTGTCCTGTATTCCCTGTTGTATGCTGCTCCAGAGTGTGATACAAAACTTTGTGTCAGACGCCGTCCCGCACTCTTACCTGGTGCCGGGACGGACGTCTTCTCGATACCCGCTCGTCCCGTTGCTAGGCAACGGGACGTCACTTCCGGCCACAGGAGCCCAGGCGCATGCGCCCGAACAACGCGTCTCGTTGCTAGGCAACGGAGACGCTTGCCAGCAGTTCCTGTCGGTGGTCAGATCAGCTGACCGCCGAACTCCACTCCACCAATGACAGGGGTGGCGCCTCTATTTAAACTAGACTCTGGCATCACTAGGGTGCCAGAGTATCTAGTCTCCCAACCTGTCTCTAGGCTCCCCTGTTATTCATTATATATCTCCTGCCCGCTTCCTCCGGATTGACCTTTGCCTGTTTGACTATTCTTTGGATTCCCCCTGGTTCCTGTTACCTTATCCTGGTTCTGACTCTCGGCTTCCTGACTACCCTTCTGTCTCACCCTTCTGTACCTCGTTGCCTGCACGGATTTGACCTCGGAATGTTCACTACGTTTGTTCCGTGACCTCGCTGGTGGCTACCTGGGAGAACCGCGACCGACACGTCTCAGCAGCTAAGCCCATAACTCCTTGCGGGGTTCCCTGGTGAAGACCTGGGGCGTGGATAGACTCCGCGCCTCCTTGCGTAGCAGCGCTAATACCAGCAGGTAAGGCCGTCCAATTACTTTGTTTGTGACAGAATACTCTGGCCATGACCACGGATGGCCAAAATGAACCTTCAGCCCGGGACCTCTTACTGCATTTGGCCCAAAAGGTTGAACAACAGGACGCCGAGCAAGCCAGGCTTCTCCAGTGTATCCAGGGTATAGCTACCCGACTGGATTCCATGCAGAGTTCGCTAGCTGCCTCCCAATCTGTTGTTGCCACTCCCCCGCAAGCCATTTCTCCGGTCCTCGCTCCCTCTCCTGGGGCATCCTCCTCGCTACGGCTGCCCACGCCAGAGAAATTCGATGGGGATCCTGCTAGATGCAGAGGATTTCTTAATCAATGCTCCATACACTTTGAATGCAACGCAGGAGCCTTTTCTACCGAGCGTTCCAAGGTGGCCTTCATCATGTCACTGCTTTCTGGACAAGCCCTGGCCTGGGCTTCGCCACTGTGGGAACGAGATGATCCTCTTCTTCTAAATGTCTCCTCCATCACATCCTTTCGCAAGATCTTCAATGAGCCAGGCCGAACATCTTCAGCAGCCTCCAGCCTTCTCTCCTTACGACAAGGCTCTCTGACGGTGGGTCAATACGCGGTACAGTTCCGCACCCTCGCTTCTGAGCTTAACTGGAACGATGAGGCACTCACGGCAACCTTCTGGCAGGGTCTTACGGATCGTATCAAGGATGAATTGGTGTCCCGTGAGCTCCCAGCAGATCTGGACTCTCTCATATCCTTATGCAATAGGGTGGATCTCCGCTTTCGGGAACGCACTCAAGAAAGAGAGAGATCTTCTCCCAGACGTTTTTTCCCTCGCTTAGCCCCTCGTTTCCAGAACCCTACACCAGCTGTCTCTGACGAACCCATGCAAATTGGGCGCTTCCGGCTATCTCCTGAGGAGAGGGAGAAAAGGCTCAGGCAGAACCTCTGTCTCTACTGTGGAGAATCCGGACATCGGTTGCTGTCCTGTCCTAAACGGCCGGGAAACGCAACATCCTAGTCGGTGACAGGGAGGCCGTCCTAGGAGTAAGATTTTCCACTCCCTTCTCCACCTCCAATCCAGACTTCCTAATGACCATCACGTTGGACTCTCCTAGTGGCCCCTTTTTGACCTCTGCCTTTGTGGATTCCGGCGCTGCCGGAAATTTCATCTCCGCCACCTTGGCATCACAACTCCAAATTGCGATTCTGGACTTGCCCCAGCCGCTATTCCTAACTGCCGTGGATGGAAACCGTGTCTCCAATGGCTCCATCTCCAAGGTTACTGCACCAGTCCGGCTAACAGTAGGGGTTCTGCATTCTGAACTGATCGAATTTTTGGTTTTGCCCCAATCCATCAATTCAGTCATCTTAGGTCTGCCATGGCTTAGGTTACATGCACCCCAATTCGATTGGAGTTTAGCTCAGGTCAGTTCCTGGGGTCCCCAATGTCACAAAAGGTGTTTAAATTGGGTCAGACCCAAGAAGTTATGCATTTCCTCCACAACCCCTCTGGCGCACTCTCCTCATCCAGAGGTTCCCGCTCCCTATGTATCATTTTCGGATGTGTTCTCCAAGGCAGCTTCTGAGCTTCTACCTCCTCACCGTCCCTGGGACTGTCCTATTGAGTTACTACCAGGGAGGCCCATTCCCAAGGGCAGAATCTACCCTCTTTCTCTTCCTGAGGATCAGGCCATGTCTCTGTATATCTCAGAGAACCTGCAACGTGGATTCATCAGAAGATCTACCTCTCCTGCGGGGGCGGGTTTTTTCTTTGTGAAAAAGAAGGATGGTACCTTACGTCCCTGTATCGATTATCGACAGCTTAATGCCATCACTGTCAAAAACAGATACCCGCTACCCCTCATTTCCGAACTGTTTGACCGGATTAGTGGCTCCAAGATCTTTTCTAAACTTGATTTACGGTGTGCTTACAATTTGATCCGGATACGTGAGGGCGACGAGTGGAAGACTGCCTTTTGTACTCGCGACGGACATTACGAGTACCTCGTCATGCCCTTTGGATTATGCAATGCTCCCGCTGTTTTCCAATCATTTGTCAACGAAATCTTCAGGGACCTCCTCTATAACTCAGTAGTAGTTTACTTGGATGACATACTAATCTTTTCTTCTGATATCACTACTCATCGGTCTCACGTCTCAGAGGTCCTACTTCGTTTACGGCAAAACAGACTCTTCTGTAAACTGGAGAAATGTAGCTTTGAAGTTCCTCAGATACCATTCTTGGGGTATATCGTCTCAGGTTCTGGTTTGAAGATGGATCCAGAGAAGGTTTCCGCTATCACCAATTGGCCTCAACCTCTGAGTTTGAAAGCTATTCAACGCTTCATTGGATTTTCTAACTATTATAGGCAATTCATTAATCAATTCTCTACGTTGATTGCACCCATAACGACCCTCACTAGACGATCTGCTAACCCAAAGGTTTGGCCCCCGGAGGCCGTTTCTGCTTTCACCTCCCTGAAAGAGGCCTTTTTATCAGCTCCTGTTCTATCCCAACCGGATCAAGAGAGACCGTTTTTTCTAGAGGTGGATGCATCTGCTGTCGGAGTAGGAGCTGTTCTCTCTCAAAAATCCCTCTCTGGGACTTTTCGGCCTTGTGGGTTCTTTTCTAAGAAATTCTCCTCTGCTGAACGCAACTATGGAATCGGCGATCAAGAATTACTGGCCATTAAACTTGCATTTGAGGAATGGCGTCACCTTCTTGAGGGGGCAAGACACCCGGTGACAGTCTTTACGGACCACAAAAATCTAACCTTTCTCCGAGAAGCACGCTGTCTAAATCCTCGTCAGGCTAGATGGTCTTCGTTTTTTGCCCGATTCGATTTTAAACTTACCTTTCGCTTTGGTGCTCAAAATTCTAGGGCAGATGCTCTTTCCCGGTCCTTCAATGAATCGGATGACGCTCCTGCTGCCGAACCTCCTCACATCCTGGAACCTTCCAGTATTGTCGCCCTAACCAGGGCCAAGACTCCTCCAGTTGGCCGCTCCTATCTGGAACCCCATCTTCGTTTAAAAGCCCTCCGCTGGGCTCATGCTACTAAGTTTGCTGGCCACGCCGGGTTCAAGAAATCTTGTTCTCTCCTTTCCCGAAGCTACTGGTGGCCTACTCTTCGATTGGATCTCAAAGAGTTCATTAAGTCTTGTGTTACATGTGCCCAAAACAAAATACCTAGATTCCATCCCTCTGGGCTGCTCCTGCCTTTACCAGTACCTGATCGTCCCTGGACTAGTATTTCCATGGATTTTATTACCGATCTCCCGCCCAGTGAAGGGTTCAATACGATTTGGGTGATTGTCGATAGATTCTCGAAAATGGCCCATTTTGTCCCTCTTAAAGGTCTGCCTTCTGCCCCTAAACTGGCTCGAATTTTTATTAAAGAGGTGTTCCGGCTCCATGGCTGTCCCCAAGAGATTATATCCGACCGTGGGGTACAATTCATATCTCGATTCTGGAGGGCATTCTGTAAGGATCTTGGAATTAACCTAAAGTTTTCCTCGGGTTATCACCCACAGACGAATGGCCAGACAGAACGGGTCAATCAGGACCTCGAGATGTTCATCCGCTGCTTCTCCTCCGGCAATCAAGACGACTGGTATAATTTGCTCCCATGGGCAGAGTTCACACACAACAATCATATACATGACTCCACGGATTCCTCTCCCTTTTTTATTGTCTTTGGTACTCACCCCATCCTTCCTGATTTTTCTCATTCTCAACACCTTCGGTTCCTGCAGCTCATTCTCTGGTTCGAGATCTGGCCCACATCTGGACATCTACTAAGGAAAATTTGTTAAAAGCAACTCAACGATATAAGCTAACGGCCGATCGTCACCGTAGAGTTGCCCCCATTATCCATATTGGTGACAAAGTATGGCTCTCTACACGGAACCTTAGACTTCGGGTACCCTCAATGAAATTTGCTCCACGATTCATTGGGCCATTTCCAGTAACACAAGTCATAAATCCTGTAACTTACAAATTACTCCTTCCCCCCTCTCTGAGAATCCACAATTCCTTCCATGTCTCTCTACTAAAACCTTTGGTGCTCAACAGATTCTCCCGCAAGACCTCTCCTCCTCAACCTCTTGTTACCACCACCGGTGACGAGTATGAGATCAGCCACATTCTGGATACTCGTAGCATCCATGGACGTCCCCAGTACCTGGTTCACTGGAAGGGTTTCGGACCCGAGGAACGGTCGTGGGTATTTAAGGAGGATCTTCATGCCCCTTGTCTCCTGGCCAAGTTCATCAAGAGACTATCCTCGAGGCCTGCACCTCTTCGATGGAGAGAGGGGGGGGGTACTGTCAGACGCCGTCCCGCACTCTTACCTGGTGCCGGGACGGACGTCTTCTCGATACCCGCTCGTCCCGTTGCTAGGCAACGGGACGTCACTTCCGGCCACAGGAGCCCAGGCGCATGCGCCCGAACAACGCGTCTCGTTGCTAGGCAACGGAGACGCTTGCCAGCAGTTCCTGTCGGCGGTCAGATCAGCTGACCGCCGAACTCCACTCCACCAATGACAGGGGTGGCGCCTCTATTTAAACTAGACTCTGGCATCACTAGGGTGCCAGAGTATCTAGTCTCCCAACCTGTCTCTAGGCTCCCCTGTTATTCATTATATATCTCCTGCCCGCTTCCTCCGGATTGACCTTTGCCTGTTTGACTATTCTTTGGATTCCCCCTGGTTCCTGTTACCTTATCCTGGTTCTGACTCTCGGCTTCCTGACTACCCTTCTGTCTCACCCTTCTGTACCTCGTTGCCTGCACGGATTTGACCTCGGACTGTTCACTACGTTTGTTCCGTGACCTCGCTGGTGGCTACCTGGGAGAACCGCGACCGACACGTCTCAGCAGCTAAGCCCATAACTCCTTGCGGGGTTCCCTGGTGAAGACCTGGGGCGTGGATAGACTCCGCGCCTCCTTGCGTAGCAGCGCTAATACCAGCAGGTAAGGCCGTCCAATTACTTTGTTTGTGACACTTTGCACAATTGTGGCCAGGTCCCCCTCCCCTCCCTCATGGTCAAGGTGACTGCTGCAGCATCGAATTGGTTAGTACATGATATTGCTGTGCCGAATGCATTAAACCTCAGCACTAAGGGATTTAAGATGTATTAAAGGGTATATTTATTAATTTAAATGTAAATATTTAATGTATGGGCGCTGTGGCCCCGGTTAGTAACCAGTGCTAAGTCCTGGCTCTGGAACTGTAAATGTATTTATTTTCTTATTGATTTATGAGGTATTATGCCATGTTGGAGGAAGCTTGTTTTTGTAAGAAAGGAACTCCTATGCTAATTAAATATTTTCATTGTGAGTGACCAACATATCTTTTTAGTCTGAATGCACAGCAGTGGGTTGTTACCTTTCTGTTTTGTGTAGTTTTTCATCCCGTCTTAAAACTTGTCTGAATAATGGAACAGCAAGTGATTTGGGAAATCACAGATTGATGTAAACTTAAATTTAAATTGTGTTCTCTCCAAGTCTAGAGATTATTACATCCTGAGGGTAAACATCGGATGTGATATTTCAGACTTTGTGGTGCCAGCTAGGATCAAAGTCTACCACCTGCCAATGTGTGTAAGAAACTGTATAAAAAGAGCTCTGTTTGACCATTTTATGTTTTATTTCATCTGTAACTTCTGGATGATCACTAGTACCTTAAACTAGTGTATAACTGACTTATAATGACTTCTTGAGCTAATAAACATCACTGCTCCTGCTTTGACACCTACTTACCTGCTGTAATTCCTGTGATTTACAGATTAGACCAATCTAATTTGTAATCCGGCTGTCCTGAGGTTGGGATCCAACGTCTAGTACCAACGATCTGCCCGCTAGCTTGAAGCTCTAGCTAGTGCCATGGGCCAGGGGGAACCATCCACTGCATCCCTGATCTGAAAGAAGAAGTCAGGGTTACCAACCCAGGTGCCAAGCAAGGGGGTACAGTAGCAGCGAGAGTTATCCAGAAGAAAGATGTTCTAGGCACTGGTGAAGGAGCCCCTCCTACTGTGTTTAGAGGGGCGCAATTGGGATAAAGAAAGAGGACGGTGGCAAGACAAGCCCAGCCTTTCCCCAGCAACATGACAGGGTGGCATAGGAGGTCCATCCTGTTACAGCAGTGTATTCTTTTTCTCTCCAATTACCTACGTTTTTGCCTGTGGTAGCCTTTCCCGGGGATCTCCGGCAAAGTATATTTACCAAGGACATCACTGGTACACGTACTGCCGGTGTCCTCCTGTTGCTTTTGCCACCTCAGGATATAGCATGCTGTATGTAAATGTCAATTGTACCTTGAGAACAACCTTTAACATCAGCTTGGTCACATTTATAGTTACATAGTAAGATTCAAATATATACATCTCCGTTGAATTAGACCTCTCATAGGTCTTAATTGTGTTGACAGTCACCCTGTAATGTCATCTACTAATTAGAGCTACAGATATCAAATTTTGTAAAGAAGGCATCCAATCCATTTTCCACTCTGATAGTGAATTTTCCATTGAATGATTATGTGGTAAGAAATTCCACAGCTTTACTACCCTTACAGTAAATAAGCCCTTCCTATGCTGATGACGACTACTTGTCTACAGTTTATTAGACAAACTTTTGTATTGACCTGGTGTATTTTTATACATATTAATAGGTCACTTTTCCCAAAGTAAACAGACCTAGGTTTTCTAGCCTCTCTTTATAGTTTAACATTTCCATTCCCTTTATAGAGATTGTCTAATTCTAAACCCTCTCAAGTTCACCTATGCCCTTATTAGAGTTTACCCCAAAACTGTACCCATATTCAAGACGAGGTTTAACTATTGACTTATAGGGGGGAATTCAATTGGCCTCGTTACTGTAAAAATTAACGTGGCCTGCTTAAATACCATTATTACGGTAGATGCAACACTGGCTTTTTGCTTGCAGCTCACAAAGCCAAGTTAAATTTACCGTAATAATGGTAATAAGTTTAACACTGCGCTAATTCGGGGGAAATTGAATTCCCCCCATACAATGGTAATACTACGATTGCATCATGTGCATCACTTTTTATGCATCTCAAGATTTTATTTACCTTGGCTGCCACTGGTTGCTGCTACTCTGCTTTCTTTCAACCAGTATTCCTAAGTCCTTTTCAATGTCAGTTTTCCCTAATTATATCCATTCAATGTGTAAGTAGCATGTTTATTACCATGGCCTCGGTGGATAACCCAACATTGATCTACATTAAATTACACCTGCCTCTTCAAAGCCCAGTTTGTTATTTTGCCTAAATCATTACCCTGCTCTATGTGAACAGCCTTACATAGCTTTGTGTCATCAGAAAATACAGACATATTACTTTCTATAAAAATATTGAAAATGACAGGACCAATACTGATAACTTTAACCCAGAGTATGTTCCATTTATCACACCATTATGGTAAGGATTTGGCTGAACCCGAATTTTCCTCAAGCCATTAATATTCAGCTAAGTCCTGAAACAAAGCCTGGATTTAGTGTACCTATAAATTACACTTTGGAAAGTGATAACTATATAATATATACAAACCTACATACTGTACATATACAATATCACTATTTGCTGACTGAGAATGGGAGTATCTGTGATGACCTGTTCTACTGTATACTACGCGCTAAGAAAATTCTATTAGCATGTAAATATTCTACTCTTAGGGGCATATATTGTTGGTGGAAACGCCGAAAATCTCGCGCTATTACGGTAGTTTTCTCACTGGATTTCAGCTCGCAGTTCCCTGAGCCGCGTGCTGAAATCCAGCTAACTATTACCGCAATAACGGTAATAGTTTTTACGCGGCGGGGAATCCGGACAATTGAATATGCCCCATATTGACTATTTTTTTTTTGTAAATGTTATATGTATATATAAGTATGTAAAAAAGTAAGCAAGAAAGGACAAATACCTGCTTTAGCAGATGCTGCTACTAATAGAGTAGTTTATTTAGTTATCCACAGCATTGACTTAGAACAGAGTTTTAGAAAAATACAATCTACTTGCGTAGAGAGCAATTTGTAATACACAACTGATGTTATATGTATAACTACTTTAAGATAGATAGGTGTGTGTGTGTGTGTGTGTTTTTATCTATACATCACACCCTGTCCTAATCATTACCTTTTGTCACATTACATTATGGAAACTGAAAAAAAAACCTTTTTCCAGCTGTATATACACATTAAAACCCTCAAAATAGCATGAATTCTTAGCAAATAATATAATTTAATTACTAAAATACCTGATTTGGATGAGTGATCATACCCTTAGAGTAACCATTTTAAACTTGCTCAGGTACAACCAATTTTCTTCCAGATCACACATCAGGTTATTTGGCCACCACCTGACATCAATAGTTGTTTTCATTTCTTCAGAATAAAACCCGATGTTCCTTGAGGATTCCACTACTAGTAGTACATGGTACGGCAAAGAGTTCATCATGGTTGGAAAGGTGCTTTCAAAAGAGTTCAGTTGTAAAGTTGTGGAAAGGCACAAGTTAGGAGACGTATGCAAGAAGATTTTTAAGGCTTTTAATCTCCCTCTCAGTACTGTTCAAAACATTATTAAGAAGTGAAAAGTATCTGGCACCACGAACACCAACCCTAAAACGGGTCGTCCCTCGAAACTGGATGACAGAGCCAGGAGGATATTGATCACAGAAGCTACCAAGAGGCCTATGGCAAATTTGAAGGCTCTGCAAGTCTTTATGGCTGAGATTGGTTGATCTGTGCATGTGAGAACTATCCAACAAGCTGCCCTCTATGGTAGGGTGGCAAGAAAGAAGACTCTTCTGGAAAACTGCCACACTCAGTCTGGTTTGTGCTTTGCAAAAAAAACATTTAGAAGATTTTGATGCCATTTGGCAAAAGACAAAATAAATATAACTGGAAACACATGCACAATCAAATCAGATGCTGCCCTCTAAACTTATACACACAATCCCCAATGTGTACCAAAATGACAATATGAAATATAAAGAAGAAGATAGCGCTTCTGATTAAGCAAAGTTTTTTCACATAAATTTCTTAATACGGATCAATAGTCCAGAGATTATATAAATGTTCAATCTCTCGTATATGCTTTAATCCAAAGTATCTTCCTTACTCAGCTATGAGTCCGCTTCTCCACATAGAACATTGAAAGGGAATCAGAAAAATATCATAGTGCAACCCATATACTTCAATGTATTGGATATCTCTCAAACCCACTACAACCAGTGTGTGGAACAATGAAGTACAACAATCACCACGTGATACACTCCTTGACCCCTCTTGGGTATGTACTTATACATAGAGGAAAAAAAATGCGTCTTATATGTCAAGCAATCATCCGACAGATTCTCCCCAAATCTGAATCTCCACTCCGTCTCAAAGTGGTTAACATAGGAAAAGAAAAAGTATCTCATAGCATAAAATCCTTATGACATACCTATATGAGATCCAGCGCCATTGCTCACACAGAAACAGGGGTAGAAGTGTTATTGTCACTCTCCAGTCTCCAGTGACATTGCTCAGTGCCATTGCTCACACAGAAACAGGGGTAGCAGTGTTCTTGTCACTCTCTAGTCTCCAGTGACATTGCTTAGTGCCATTGCTCACACAGAAACAGGGGTAGAAGTGTTCTTGTCACTCTCCAGTCTCCAGTGACATTGCTCAATGCCATTGCTCATACAGAAACAGGAGGGGTAGCAGTGTTCTTGTCACTTGACAAAACTTGACTAGAGATGATTGGAAATTAATGTTATTGAGGTTAACAATAATAATGTAGGAACAAAGGAGCCAAATAATATGATTTTAGCAGTTTTTAGCAGTTTTTTTTCTTTTTTTTATAAAAAAAAAAAAAAAAAAAATACATATCCAAAACCAAAACCAAAACCAAAACAATAAAGTTAATACAGATCCAAAACCAAAACAAGGGGATCAGTGAAAATGTCTAGTTTTTAGTCAGGTAGGGAACAGGTGGGGAGTTCTGAAGAATTTTGTATTATACCCCTTGTCTGGACTGAGATCTAGTAATAAGGGTGAAGTGCAGTGACAGTCACATAGGGGAAAAAGACTCAGTTTAAACTGTGAAAACTGCACTAACTCTGGCATTATCTGCTATTTGTGAGAAAGCCATATACCTGCATGGTGAGGAGCCAGCTTTTATTAAAGTGACTTAATGCCTATGCCTAAGGGAAATAGAGAGCACAGTGGGGATGTACATTGTGTTTTGCATTCGTGTGGAATTGGGATAACAACAGACAAGAAAGCTGCTTTGTCAAATTGCCTGGAAGAAAGTAACTGTTCATTGGAGGAGAGTAATAATGCAAAGTGTCACTGTGTGGGATCATCGCTGCTAAATTCAAATTGAGGAATACAGGGAGCTGTGACATTGCTCTGTGCTATTTGCCACTTAATGTTTGTTCAAACTGGGAAAGAGAAGAAATGACTGTGTTTAAACCGCCACTGTATAGAGACTGCATACCCATATACCTCTGCTTCACATCCACATGTACTTTCTATCTGTTTACAAAGTTAAAGCAGCTGTGATAGAGTTTAGTGTATATTGTTAGTGATAGATATCGTTGTTTATTAGAAGGTAAAGAGCAGGCCTGTCCAACCTGCGGCCCTCCAGATGTTGTGAAACTACAAGTCCCAGCATGCCCTTCCAGCTATCAACAGGTTGTCTACTGGCAAAGCATGCTGGGGCTTGTAGTTTCACAACACCTGGAGGGCCGCAGGTTGGACAGGCCTGGTATAGAGGTACCACTTAGCTACATCAGACTAGTGAGGACTGTGTAGATTATATATTAGATACAAATAGTATTGTTTCAAAGTATCTGTCACCATTGTTGATCCAAAGTAATCTATTTTTTATATAAAATGTAATAAAAAAAAACAACCTTTAGAGGTCGATGCCTCACTAATGAATGTGCCGGTGTGGCCTCTAAAGACCAATTGAGTGTGATAATATTTCCTGTGGTTGTGTAGGGGGCGGGGGGTTCCTTGGTTTCTCTCTGGTATTGCTAACTCCAGAACACTACCCAATGAAGAGCCTACAGTAGACTTAGACCAAGGTGGAGGCACTGTGAAAAACTGCATACAAGGTAAAGGGCTAGATTTACTAAACTGCGGGTTTGAAAAAGTGGAGATGTTGCCTATAGCAACCAATCAGATTCTAGCTGTCATTTATTTAGTGCATTCTACAAAATGACAGCTAGAATCTGATTGGTTGCTATAGGCAACATCTCCACTTTCTCAAACCCGCAGTTTAGTAAATATACCCCAAAGAGTCCATTTGCAGACAGGGCACATAAAGACTAGTACACACACCCTAGCCGAGAAAAGTGGGTGTTACATCAAAATCGTAATTTCCAATATCACTACATATCGCAGTCCCGACGTTTTGTCACTCTAGAAATACAAATCGCTAAATGTATGAAGCTGCGATTTTGCAAACTCGCGCGAATTTGAATTGAAAATTGCCAGAATCAACACGTTTTCTATAGGCGAAATTAGCAAACACATCACTGTTACACTGCTGGTCAATGTTATAACAGGAGGCACAATAGAAGTTTAAATGAAGCATTCTTTTTGTTGTAGAGGGGCAACAATTATTTAAAGTTATATTACAGGGACAAATTATTATATGAGTAAACTAGTCGTGCAAATATTTGTAATTATTTTTTTTTATTATTATCTTGGCTTAATATCTAATTACCAGATGGGCAATATTTTTTTTCTCATGATGTGGCAACACTTAATATTTCCAGATGGGGACACCATTTAACATACCTACTTGTGACACTACAACACGCTGTATTTTTTAGGTGTGATTAGCAAACACATCAGACATTGGTCTATGCATGCTAATGAGGACTATAAAAAGGGACCAAATGGCAATTACTCTGAGGGTGGTTGAAAATGTTTTTTGTAGGAAAAATCTTGTTGGGTGTTTTGGAGCAACATCAGCTTTTTGAGTCAGCACAGAGAGAGGCACATCCCCAGCACTAGGCTCCTCTAAGGCTGCGCAGGCCACGTGGGTTTTGCTTTTGTTTGGTATTTTATTTTTTTATGTGGGGCTGCAATCATCTACATGTATTTATGTTTAATTGTAGGTGATTCATGATAAGGATGTCAATCCTGGTTTATGACACCTCTGTCATAGAGGGGTGATAGAACGTACCTTTGGCCTTTTGAAGTCCAAATTCAGGTGTGTTGAAACATCTGGTGCATACTTGCCTACTCTCCCGGAATTCCCAGGAGGCTCCCGAATTTCAGGGAGTCCTCCCGGACTCCCGAAACAGTAGGCAAACCTCCCGGATTCGCCGAAATTCACATAATTGAATGGCGGGGATTAATCACGTCATTAAGCCCCATCCACGCTATTCAATGCTATGAATTTTGGCATTTTATAGTGGGGTGGGGATATGTGGGGTGGGGACCACGTATTTTCACTCCTGTGATGGTCTCAAATAGCACCTTCTCGGATGTTAGATTTGCGGTATATTACAGTCTCCCCTGCTGTTGTCTCTCTACTCTACGGTCCGGTAAGACGTCTGCGAAAGTGAGCTTGATGAAATAATGTGATTAGGAGATATTGTCCCTGTGTGTCTCTTGCTCCGGAGGCAACGTATTATCACTCCTGTGATGGTCTCAATAAGCGCCTTCTCGGATATTACTTCAAAAAGAAAAAAATTGTTCAATTGACACAATGGGCTAGATTTACTAAGCTGCGGGTTTGAAAAAGTGGGGAAGTTGCCTATAGCAACCAATCAGATTCTAGCTTTCATTTATTTAGTACTTTCTACAAAATGACAGCTAGAATCTGATTGGTTGCTATAGGCAACATCCCCACTTTTTCAAACCCGCAGCTTAGTAAATCTAGCCCAATGTGTCTAAAACTTCGATACTGGCGCACTAGAAAAATAGAATCATCGTTGCACTACGGTTTATAAGCCTTTTGTCATAATAGGGTATTACATCTCACCCTTTGTATACAGGCAAATCGTAAGTTTCACTGAGCACTACTACATTGGTAGAAGTCTCCAGATCCAGACTCAGCTACACATCTACATAGGATCATTATCCTGGACAACCTGTGGATATTACTTTTCTAGTGCGCCAGTATCAGAGTTTTAGACACATTGTGTCATTTGAACAATTTCTTTCTTTTTGAAAGTAACATCCGAGAAGGCGCTTATTGAGACCATCACAGGAGGGATAATACGTTGCCTTTCATACCATTCTGTATTTTATGGATTATTTACTGGGATCCACATCATTGGGGCAATGTAACAGATTCTGGATACTTCTATTACTAATCTTGATTAGCGCTGGCTTACCTGAGGTGCGGAGTCTAACGATCTCCCCGGTGTTCACCAAGAACCGCCGCAAGGCGGGGTGGGCTTCGCTGCCAGGAGTCGCAGGTCGCGGTCCCGAGGTTCGCCCCAAGATGTAGTACAGCGGAGTGAAGCGGAGGTAGCGGAGTCAAACAAGCCGGTTCGGTACACAGGAATGGAGTCAGGCAGAATCAGAAGGCAACTCGAAGTCAACAAGCCAGGTTCGGTACACGGGTCACAAGAGTAGGAGAATGGTCAGCAAGCCGGGTCGGTACACAGGGATAGGAGAGCCAGGGAAGTCAAACAGGCAGAGATCAGCACACAGGAAGACACTGCAATCCACGAAGAACAGGAGCCAGGAACAGGTAAGTGTTGCTCTGACACTCAGCGAGTGCCAGAGTGAGGTTTTTATGCTGAAGGGGATTCAAAATCATGTGACCGCCTCCGGGTGCGGTCACATGGTCCTGGATGCGGAAGTGCGGCTTCTGGACGGAGCGGCGGGGATCAGGTAAGTCCGTTACAGGAAATCCAGGAGGCATGGAGCCTAATGAGCTGCTTTAAGGACGCTATTTGGCTTGCCAGGAATCACCTCATCTTGAAAAGGGAGAAGATAACCATCCAGGACAGTCGCAGGCTGATCCACAGCCTACTAAGAGACTATAACACCATTGACAGTCCTGAGGAAGAGGAAGATGATTAATTGTCTGTCTCCCTCTTCTCCTTTTCCCCCTATGTGTCTGTTTATTCAATATAACACTGTTGAATTTGCCTGCAAATTCAGAAGACAAGCCTGCTTGTCTTCCTATTCATCAATGACTCTTAGCAATGGACCACTTGTCTTTGGTTGTTACCTATATAAGGCAGTAGAATTTGTCTGCAAATTCAGAAGACATGCCTGCTTGTCTTCCTATTCATCAATGACTCTTAGCAATAGAGCACTCATCTTTGGGTGTATATTACACCCTACACTTAGTAGTGCAAATTAAGTAAAAGAGCCTGCAAGGACTTGTAGATTACTATTTCAGCAATGACAAAATGACCAAAGCAGCTCTTCAATTTGGGTGTATATTAGACCCTACATTTATTAGTGCAAATTCAGAAAAAAAGATTGCAACGACTGGTATATTAGGATTTCAGCAATGATTAAATGACCATGCTGCTGGGGGTGAATCTTCATCCCAGAAGCAGACCAAGAAGAAGACTACTAGTAGTTTACAACAATTGACTGTTAAACAATCCTTTGCAAGAGGAAGCAAGTATAAATGCTGTCACCAAGTCGCAAAGCGGATCACAGACGCCATGGCGACTATGTTAGTATTAGATCTGCGTCCAATATCCACTATTAATGCAGCTGGTTTTAGACCGTTACTTGAGGTCTTGTGTCCCCTTTACCAAATTCCATCATGAACATCATTTCAATAGAAAAGCTATTCCTCACCTTTACCAGAAGGTTTGTAAAAATGTTATTATTGGGCTGCAAAATGCCATTCTACCCACTGCACACTTAACCACAGATATGTGGACAAGCGGAATTGGGCAAACTAAAGATTATATGACTGTGACAACCCACTGGGTTGGGGATTCGCCTTCACCAGCAGGAACAGCAGCAGCATGTCACATTTGTCAGAGGCAGGCTACTCTGTGTATCACCGGCTTCATTAAGAGGCATACAGCTGACAATCTGTTAAAAAAAACTAAAGGATGTCATTACAACATGGCTTATCCTGCTTGGACTCTCCTCAGGATATGTAATTTCTGATAACACCACCGATACTGTGAGAGCATTACAGCTGGGTGAATTTAATCACATTCTCTGTTTTGCTCACACAATGAACTTGGTGGTGCAGAGCTTTTTAAAAAATGACAGGGACGTGCAGGAGATGTTGTCTGCGGCCCATAAAATATCTGTACATTTCCGGCATTCAGCATCAGCGTGTTGGAGATTGCAAGAGCTGCAAGAGCAATTTAATTTGCCCTGTCACCAACTGAAGCAAGTGGTGGTGACAAGGTGGAATTCCACCCTGTATATGCTTCTGTGGATGGAGGAACAGCGGAAAGTCATCAATGCTTTCTCCACAAGCCATGACATTGGGAAAGGAGGGGGGAATGTATTTTAGTCAAGCACAGTGGAGAATACCTTCCGTGCTGTGCAAGGTGCTGAAGCCATTCAAAGTAGTCACCTGTGAAGTGAGTTCAGATACTGCTAGCTTGAGTCAGTGATTCCCTTAGACTTTTGGAAAAACAGCTTGAGAAACTGAAGGAGGAGATTAAACAAAGCAATTACGCTAAGTATATCGAACTTGTAGATCAAGAACTTTATTCATTTCGCCAGGATCCAAGAGTTATCAAAATCTTGAAATCGGATCACTACATTTTGGCGACTGTGCTTGATCCTCGGTTTAAGAGATATGTCTTCTCTTTGTTTCCAACTGACCCAGATCTGAAGAGATACAAGGAGCACCTGTTGAGCAAGATGACAGCTCAAGTGTTATGTGACACACCTCTGCTGTAACTCCACCTGATCCTACTATCAACTATCAACATCCAAAGAATGGTGGAGGATTATTTTTAATTTTTTTTTAACCGTATAAAGACAACAGTTTTATTAACAAAGAACAAAGTTGCTTGCAGAAGTAATGTAAGCATGGATGTCTAACTAGACGTGTATATGTATAAACTTCCACTTTGCTGCTGTTTCATCGAGTGTTTGTAATCTGCACTTTACATCAAAGGTACCTAACTAGATTATAATTTTGTGGGAATTTGGGCTGATTTGAAGCTCACTGATGAACTGGCTTTTTGCTGGGAATTACAATGGCTCTTTTTAGTGCATTGTCTGGCACCCTGGATTGGTCTGGGTCTGATAAAAGCACACATCCCGGGGGGTCAGCGCTCGTTGCCATGTATTAGCTGTAGAATTACCCCAGTTATCCAAGAAACAGGTGGAGCAATCAAATGAACCATAACTGGTTTCATGATCAAAGGACAATTCCATCTAGCCCTACTTTTGTTTTCTGCCACTGCTTGCCACTGCTGTGTGCCAATGTGTCCTAGATGTGGTAGGGACTGCTGTGTGTTTGAGTCATTGCTCTGTCGCTTATCATCCAGCCAGGTCGCTGCAGTATTTGTTCGAAAGTGTATCAAAATAATAATGTGACTTGTGAGGTGGTCAAAATGGACTGCAAATGACTTGAAATTAGTGTTATTAAGGTTAATAATAATGTAGGATCAAAAAAGAGCAAAATTATGTGATTTTAGCATATTTTTGCTATTTTTCTAAAAAAATACAGATCCAAAACCAAAACACACGAGGGCCGTTTTGCCAAAATCAAAACCAAAACACAAAGATAATCCAGATCATCATCATCATCACCATTTATTTATATAGTGCCAGCAGCGCTGTACAGAGAACTCATTCACACCAATCCCTGCCCCATTGGACCTTACAGTCTAAATTCCCTAATATACAGAGAGAGAGAGAGGGAGAGACTAGGGTCAGTTTTGATAGCAGCCAAATAACCTACTAGTATGTTTTTGGAGTGTGGGAGGAAACCGGAGACCTCGGAGGACACCCACGCAAACACGGGGAGAACCTACAAACTCCACACAGATAAGACCATGGTCGGGAATTGAACTCATGACCCCAGTGCTGTGAGGCAAAAGTGCTAACCACTCAACCACCATGCTGCCCATAGATCCAAAACCAAAACCACTTCACAGGGGTCAGTGAGCACCTCTAGTCTATGTATGTCTAGGTTGTTAAATATGTAATATAATAAATAATGCACCTCTCAAAATTATTTATTAAAAGAAACAGACTATACATGGTACGTTACAATTGTTAGAATGGTAAATGCTCAATGTGCATGAAGTTGTTTTTCAAAGTAAGTGAAGCTTCTTTCATAAACAACTGTACAGGAGCCTTCTTGTATTCACATGCCCATGTGAGTGATTGGAATGTTTTACAAGTCATTCCCTATTGGCTGTCTGTATTTTTCCAGATGTTCAGCTTCTGCATAAATGTGCTGCATATGATTAAACGTGTAGAGGAACTCAGTATTTTGTACTAAGACATTGACTGAGGTTCTTGGGAGGAAGCATTGGGCGAAATGTCTCCGGTTGTTTATTTTGTGGTTATATTCTTGTTCTTTGGATTTATGCACCAAGAGGCTAATGGGGCTTACATGCAGAAGTTGGCAAAGACGAAACTTTGTGCTGACGATGAATGCGTTTGTAAGTTTGCCAGGGATATAAATTTAAATGCATTTTTTGGAATTATGTTACTGTGGCTAATGTTTTCTTCCTCTTAGATCCGCATTCTCTTGGTTAAAAATTACCTTGCTTTATTACCTTGTTTTTTTTTAACTTTACTAATACTGGATCTCTGTAATACTACTGTTTTTTAACCCCAAATTCTTTGTTCTCTTTTCTTTACACATTTTTATGAGTATCTTACACATTTCTTTACACATAAAGATTTACAACTTCTTTAATGACCTCTAACGTCAACCTGTTTGTTACGGTGATTAACTTGTGGTGTGTGTGGCTTTGTATAGTCTTCTTTATGCACTTGTCTATGTAGGTGTAATTTGGGCACAAGCAAAACTGCATGTGAGAACATACAATTATTTACCTTTGCTTTCACTGTATGTACTATAGATATTGCTAGCTTACTTATGCTCTTGTTTCTACTGCTGACATCTTTTTTTCACATATACTGCTACAGTGCCAAGCTTGGAATACTAATTATTTAAAGCAAAACAAACTTTTTGGCTTGTTTTTGATAAAATTCTCTGAATATTCTTTGTTTTTGTCTCCTTCAGATGCTATATCACTTGGTAAAGCTGTAGATGATTATAATGCTCCTGACTGCAGATTTATTAACATCAAGAGAGACGATCTGGTCTATGTTTATACTAAACTACTTAAGGAAGATGATGATGCAGGAGAATTCTGGTTTGGAAGTGTAAGATTACACTTGACGATTACTTGCAAAGACTGTGTACTGAAATGTCTTGGGTTGTCGATTTTTCACTTGAAGCATGTAATTTAAACATGATCATACCAACATAATTATTTTTGCAATGTACTAAGAGTTGCACATACATAGTGATTTGTCGATCACTTTTATTGGATTAAAGGACTAATATGATAAGCAATTATGTAAGATCTATGCAATAGGAAAAGATATTTGGAAAGTGGTGAACTTACTCTCTAGAGCAGAGGTAGGCTCAGGAGAGGGATGGCTGAGGGGATGCAGGGGAATTGCCCCCTTGACCGCTCTTGTCCTTAGGGATGATTGCTGACAATCAGATAAGGGTGAGGAATTGGTACATTCAATGGATATTATTGTGGTATTGTTTACTGGGTATCCATAGCCTTTATAGGCAGCCACACTGCAGCTTTCCCCAAAAGACTTCAGAAAAGAATTACAAAAATCATGGTTTTGAGGAAAACATGGTTGCTCTTCACACAGATGGAGCAGCTTTTGATGCACTGTGGCATAACGCTTAAGGTACGTGGTATTCTTAAAGAGATTGATCAACAGCAACATTTTTACATATGGGAAGTTGGTGCCCTTGGCCACCTATAGATTCTGCACCAGGTGATCATGAAACATTTCAGAGTATTTGTAGACCACTAATCCATGTTCTGCCTATTGATTATACAGTAACATAGTTTTTTCTGCCTATATACTTACATTAAAATTTTGTTTGGTCTGGAGACACCAAAGACTGCACCAGATAAGAGCAGCAGCATCCTCTGGTCTTGAGTGGTCAATTTAATATGATTGCACACATAGCATGCTCAATGTAGAAGAAATTATAGGCTGCTCCATCGGTAGGTGTTTACCTCTGCATTCCTTACCATATTAGACTGATAATGTAAATGGGGCTGATTAATCGCAGAACTAGTAGATCCTTTCTTTACGAGTTCCATGGAGCAAACATTTTTAACCCTCCCCTTAATAGGTAGCCTGTGGCTTTCAAGTTGTTGTTGAAATAACACTTTCCGTACTTTGCCCTGCTCTGGTATTTCAATGAAAAACCTCTGGTTGTCTAAGCCTGGTCTGGAGAATAGGAAGGAACCTCTCACAATATGGTGCTCTATCCATCTTTAGGGCATCATTTTGCACCATGACCTACTCCCAAGCATCCATTTTGTATACTGACCCAATATTAATTCACAAGTTCCTCAAAGTGGCAGATTCAATTCCCTAAATATCCACGTGAATTGCCTCCGGAACAGCTGTGATAAACCTTTTACAGATTTTTTTTTTTTACTGAAGTAGCGCTGATTTCTGCTCGCACCCCATTACCGTAATGGCGGTAAAAATGTACGTTCTTAGGAACATCGTGGATAATTGAATCTGCCCCAAAGAGTCCGATGCACTAACTGGATTTGTGGTACAAGTATTGATATGCCCTGTAAGATAGTAGCTTCCACTTTGTGTAGGTGACAGATGATCTAAAAAAATATATCTGTAGATTGGAAAATCTTTCCACTCACAATCAATCAGTAAATCCTTATCTCCATATATCCCATACCATCATGGGATACCCATACCATACCATTAAGATTTATCAGCTTATTGATACTCACAATTCTGAGTAAAATGTAAAGATAATGTAATCCTGGAATATACAGTATATTGATCCAACTTTATTTTTTCTTCAATATTCATGTTTTCATACCATGATATAGGACACTTGATCTATGTGAAATTTTCAGCTAGCTGAGTACTAGATATTGACATCTGGGGGTAAATGTATCAATCTGCGGGTTCTTCATCACCCGCGTGTTCAAAGTTAACCCTTTACAATGCAGCACCGCTTGAAATTTAATCGCGGAAGAGGCTGAACACACGGGTGTTGAAGAACCCGCAGATTGATACATTTACCCCCTGGTCAGTTTATGGAAATGTCACATATGTATCTATCTTGATTTTGCGAAGAGATATTTAAAATCAACCAACTTCATTTTAGTTGTGCGCAACCTTTTGAAAAGATTCCACAGAGTACTTTGTATAGTTTAAAGGTGCCCTCCGTTTTTTTAACTGCTTTAATGTATTGTGTTATACGTGCCCTATAACAGAATACATTTTGTTATCTTTTTTTTTTGCTATGACTTAATGTCATCAAGTTCTTCAATTTTAAAATAAACAACTGTTAATTTTTTAAATAATCATTTCTGCCTGATGATATAAATGCATGTCTAAAAATGCAGACAGAAGACAGAAAGACAGAAATAAAAAAAAATGCGTATAGTAAAAGTTTTAGGATGGAGCGTACTAGACAACAAATTAAAATAATCTGAAGTTGGATAGACTCTTTAATTAAAGTACACTTAAAATAATTGGGAAAAATAAGACTGTATAGTATATAAAATAAATAATTGGATTGATGATAATAAAAATAGAAGCTCACTGTGAAGCAATGAACTTTATACCTGTGACAATAAACATAGATGAGCTGAGATATTGTCGGCCGAAATGCAATGTTATGCGTTTCATGAGACCAGGCAATAGTAGCAAAACTGCTCCAGCTTATTAAACTATAGATTCTGACAAAGAATACTGGGTACTGTAGTTCTGCCACAGCTGCAGTGCCATAGGTTGACTGTACAGATTGGTTTAGCCATCGTTAACTTGGCCACAATTCACTATATGCTAATCATCTGATATAATATTCCATAGCACTTTTGAAATTGTATTTGCCCTCAGAACCCTTTCTTTGTTTATATCTAAATTACCATAATCAGAACATTCCTGAAGTAGCCTGCAACAATTAATCATTCCTTGAGCATTTAAAGTACGTGATCAAAGCTTGTATCAGAGGCTTAAACTGTCATTAATCTAAATATGTCTCTTCAAATCAGTTAATTATACATTTACAAAGGTAGGATCTTGCAGGTCTTCACCAGCTAATGGTGATATCTAGCTGTTTTGAAGGTTCATTAATGATTTTTCATACTGTATAAAACATGTAGGTTAAAGAAGCTTTCGACTAATGATGTTGACATTAGAAATATAAATTACCACTTATTATTTCCACATGTGGTCCGTCTAGTAGGCTAGATGAGCAATTTGTAAGATTTATTTTACTGTTCATCCGTAAGAACAATGACAAATATGATTGGTGAGTAGATGTGACAGCTGTTTTGTTCCATACCAGTGTGAACTTATGTAAACTAGAGATAGGCTGACCTTGTCTAATTCTCCTTCTCACTGACAGGTTTATAGTGACCAGTACAGGGATCAAACAGGAGTTGTTGGTTATTTTCCTAGCAGTCTCATCACAGAGCTGAATGTCTACCAGGACACACTTCAGGATTTTCCCACAACAGTAAGTCAGCAAGCTACTGAACCAATAACAAAAATTTACCTGAATTATATCTCTTCTTTTGACTGTATTCTGTATTCTTCTGGTGACAATACTAAACCTGTATTTTTATATTCCAGCTGATGTTGATCTTAGAATATATGCCAATTATGATCTTCTTTAGATGTTACATTACATGTTATATACAGGGGAGGTCCTTAAGCAGGTTTTGGAGGATGGCCAGTTATTCTCTCAGAAGACAGTTCTGCTGCTGGTTATATGTTCAAGTTAAGCTCATATGTAAATACTTCTTAATCGCATCTCATTGTGTTTACAATGCACTCCAATGAGATGACTATAAGTTTTTAACTGCCTCAGAGACACTGAGTTGGGCCCAGAAAAGTAAAATAAAACACACTGCAATGCAACGCAAGTCAAACACATATAAAAATGCAAATACCATCCAGTGCTCCCACTGGTTATTAAACACCTTTGGTACCTGAGACCAGAGAAGCTAAATCCTGTAGGATTGTTCAAACTGGCGCAGCTACAAGGGGCCTACAAGTGCACAGAGCATTGGACTTTCCTAGCCTGGCACTGGCCAAAAGGAGGGTCCTCCCTATCAGCTTTTTTTCGGGTTTACAGCGCCTGTATTGTGAGCCATAAGCGAGGCTCGTTCCCCATCCCAGGATCCCCAGAGACTCAACAGGGAAGTATCAGAGCGGGAACTGTTCAATATTATTCCTCTTCTCTAAGCTTTAACCAACCCCAACCCCAATTAAGTGTGACCAAAGATTAACAGGAGCACCAATTTCTTTCAACACCTCCAGATAAGCGCTAACTCTAACCTGTTCAAGGATAGGTACACCAGAATGGACTGCCAGGCCATTGGCCAACCAGGAAACAGGCGCACCACACACCAAGGAGCAATCAACCGGCCTACATAGGGATATCAAACCTCCAAACCCAGCCACCATACCCAGGAGATGCACAACACCTATAACACTCCCATATTACACATGGAGCCGAACAGCCTGTCTGCAAGAACATTCACCTTATAATTAGTGAAGCTACTATGATAGAATATGATAGGGAGACTGCAAAAATTTGACTGAGCTCTGGTCTAAACCATCTACTATAAAAGATACTTTCCTTGACTAAGGGGAATGCAGTTAATCTTCTATGTAGCCATGGTCGGAGCAAGATGAACTGGCCGAACACTAATACAAATACAAAAGTCTACTGAGGATTCTACGGTAATAAAAAAAAAAAAAATCCCACTTATACATTCCTTACCATATTAGACTGATAATGTAAATGGGGCTGATTAACCGCAGAACTAGTAGATCCTTTCTTTACGAGTTCCATGGAGCAAACATTTTTAACCCTCCCCTTAATAGGTAGCCTGTGGCTTTCAAGTTGTTGTTGAAATAACACTTTCCGTACTTTGCCCTGCTCTGGTATTTCAATGAAAAACCTCTGGTTGTCTAAGCCTGGTCTGGAGAATAGGAAGGAACCTCTCACAATATTGTGCTCCGTCCATCTTTAGGGCATAATTTTGCACCATGACCTACTCCCAAGCATCCATTTTGTATACTGACCCAATATTAATTAATTCACAAGTTCCTCAAAGTGGCAGATTCAATTCCCTAAATATCCACGTGAATTGCCTCCGGAACAGCTGTGATAAACCTTTTACAGATTTTTTTTTTTTACTGAAGTAGCGCTGATTTCTGCTCGCACCCCATTATCAAACCTCCAAACCCAGCCACCATACCCAGGAGATGCACAACACCTATAACACTCCCATATTACACATGGAGCCGAACAGCCTGTCTGCAAGAACATTCACCTTATAATTAGTGAAGCTACTATGATAGAATATGATAGGGAGACTGCAAAATTTGACTGAGCTCTGGCCTAAACCATCTACTATAAAAGACACTGTCCTTGACTAAGGGGAATGCAGTTAATCTTCTATGTAGCCATGGTCGGAACAAGATGAACTGGCCGAACACTAATACAAATACAAAAGTCTACTGAGGATTTTACGGTAATAAAAAAAAATAATCCCACTTATACAAGTAGAAAACTACAGGAGCAACTTCATAAGGCCTCAGCAACTGTTAAAGAAGCCTGCTCCAAAAAGCCTAGAATGAAGATAATGACCAAGCTTTCTTGACCTTGAGACTTACCAGTGGCGTGACCCTTTACATACTGAATATATCTCTACTGCATACTCTATCTGAGAAATCTATAGCAAAAATATAGTCCTAAAACACACGCAACATTCTTTCTTGACCACAATACTTAACAGTGGAGTGCATCCTTTCATATAATGTTGAGCTTCAAGGTCTGACGTGTATGACTTATAGATGCATCAGCTCAACAGTAGCAACTATAGATTTGTATGTACAAATAAAAAGGCATGTTTTTCAAGCCAGGCGACCTTACATCATGCAGATTTCAAGTACTATTTATCCTGTCAGAACCATATTGACATTTTAGGGGTCTGTAGATGAAGGCGCCTTAAGTGCTCATAACTATATTCCTAATGGGAAAAGTAATCATTAACGACTGTAAGTTATAGCGTTATATGTGTGGCTATATGCCGATGCCAGGCATAGTAATAAATAAAATGGGTGATGGTACAGGCAGGCATAATAGCTATAAATCAGTAGAGCTCATGAATAAGTAGGAAGGATGGATGAATGGATAAAATATCTCTGCTTGTGGGCGGTCAGAGACACGCATCAATTATGCCTAATTATACATCTATCCCTGGACACCATCAAACCATCGATTGGCAGCAGATCTTTTTATTTTAATAATATTAATATATTCTTAACATCAAAAATCAGTCAACAGCTAATATAATTGTTTATTTGATGTTTTAAAAGGTCATTTAAACAATGCATTCCAACAAAATTGTATTTGTTTCTGCATTCTGAACTGTAGCTGCAAATCACCCAGCAGATTGAATACTAGCAAAATGAACAGTTGTTTATGAAGATATTTGTTACTGCAGACGTGGAAACGAGGCAACATTTGGCAGCATTACTTACGCCTCTCACTTCTAGACAGATGGATCATTGAATGCACATATAATAACGTTTCATGTTTTCCTCCACACTTCCCAAATGAATTTTTATCTTTACTGTAGAACTGGTTATACAAACACCAGAACTGTATGAGATGCATGTGTACATATATTTACTTATCTATATGTTCTGTGCTTCCCCTTTTACAATCCAAAATACATTATATTTTTATGCATTATTCAGCTGATCATTTAATACATTTAAATGCATCTAGAATTTTGTTATACAGAAAATCATTTTATAATCTAAAAAGGAAAGAATTGCATTAGGCATCTCTAAATAAAGGTACTTTAAATAGTATTTGCTGTTACTTCTAGATATTATCATACATAGTTGGCCTGGCCCAGCCTTTGCTACACAGTTGATACAGAGCAGTTAAATGTTGGAAATGTAGACATCATAGTGGGATCTCATAGTTTATTAGTGTCCATTTAGTATTATCTAATGTGTTAAGACTATAACATTCATAACCTCTGTTCGTTGACCATTTTCTAGTGCTAATCCTACCTCTGCTTGTTCTTGCCATCTGCCTGCCCTTGTTGTTTACCTTCTGTCGCCCCTGTTTACCTATTGTTGCCCCTGTACGGGCGTGCCCTCTGCCTATCACTGCCAGTGCTTGCCTTCTGAAATACAACACTGTCAACTGCTATTTGTTATCACTGTGATTGTTGTCACACCGATCATTGGGCTTAGAACTGCACCTGTCCGTTCCTACCTGTAAGCCCAACGTTAGCGGTCACGGTCATGACTGCAGTGAGTGTGTGTTTCTGAAGACTTTTGTAAGAGAGAAATATAACTTTATTCCAATTATTGTACCAAGCTGTCAACATCAAAAGCACAATGACATTGTGAAATGAAATTTTTGGTGTGGCTCTGACAGAAGTGACATCTCTAAACTACTAAGTGCTGGCACATGGTCAGTAACTAGGAAAACTGGAAATGACCCAACTCTCTCCCATGATTATTTGCAAAGATACTTTTAGGCTATTAGTCCAAATCAAGAAATTAACTCTAAAATTCAACTGAGTTCTACCAAGTACAGGGAAATTGAATATATGTATTTTGCACAAGGTTTGATGCACCTATAGAGGTCAGAAAGCAAGGTAAACATTCTAGATTTAGTATCTTTTTTTCCCTTGAAGGTATAATGTTATGTTATGTTATGTAATGGAGAGAGCCAGAACAAGTGTGTGCAAAAAACCAAGGTGCATTTTTGTACGTTTGGGACTACGTTTTCTATGGGACATTAATGAACTTTTGTGTCGATGTGTCAGAGTCATGGAGAATGGGTGACAATTTGGGGCCTGGGAATAAAAAAAACCTCATAGATGCCTCCTTGTTAACCAGTTAATTACCTTACTAATTAATGCATAGCCAATCAATGCCCAGATTCTAAGTCCTTATTCATGTAAATCTTGATTAAAGCCCTTCGGTTTTTCTTCCCAGCTCTGATAATTTTTCTATCACCAGTTGTTTTCCTCAGCTGACATAGTAACGGCCAATTGCTAAATCCACCAACACATTTTTCAGGATATTCCAAACCGTCACTTGCTGTGCCCGTTTTCTGTGCCATAGTTCTGCCTGAACTCTGCTTCCTTCAGATCTCTTGTTTTTCTTTCATAAACAGTTCTCTAGTCTTCAGGTTGGTTTAGGCCCAGTGACTCCAAGACATACACCAAAGGTAACAGCCTAATTCAACAAAGCATATTTGCAACTCTTGCTTGACCAATAAGAAACTGGCAATCAGCTGTGTCAGTTCTCAAAAGGGCCAATCATAAAAGGTGTTAACCAGAAAAGAAAGGTGAGTTTCTGTAATCCCGCCTTATGACTTCACTGTGCTCATATTTATGCAGGGCTGGATTAAGGGAATGGAGGCCCCTGGGCTAAGGGGGCTTCCATTCACCATGAGGCCCCCCCTGTGAGACACCCACCGCCCCCCCCAAGCGCTTACCTCCTTCTCCTGTCACTGTAGTCTTTCCTCGGTGCGCTGTAAGCGCCTTGCTGAGGAGATCTAGTGAGGTGAGACTCATAGTCTCACTCTCACAAGATCTTCTCAGTAAGGAGATTACTGAGCGCCGGGGAAGGACTACAGTGACAGGCTCAGCAGCATTGATCGGGCCAGGGGCGCCCCCGCACCTATCAGTAATGCTGCTGAGCACTTTTAAGGGCCCCCTGGATGCCCGAGGCCCCTGGGCTGTAGCCCAGTTAGACCTCGGGGTTAATCCAGCCCTGTATTTATGGAAAGCACAGTATGTGCAACTACATCTACAAAGTGCATAAACATATAAATGCTGTCTGAGATAGAAAAGGGATTATTTTGCAAGATCTATCAGTGGGGGCCTACCATGCAATCTGAGTGACTGAATGATGTACTGTTTACTCGTGTTCCTTTCACACACTACCTGTTATGGTTCTGTTCAAAACCAATTCCTTGATTACAGCCATGGAGCCAGACACATGAAATAAACGTTTAAACTGTTTATTGCAGTAAAGGTATATTCCAGGGAAGGCAAATAAACAGTAGATAGTTCAAGCTGAATGAAACAACGGATTTCCAGATCTTGGCAAACAGATAAATGATAAAGAAATGCAGCAAAATAACCTTAACTGAAACCAGGAACAGAGACACATGCAGGTAATCCAGGAACAGAGCCACATGAACAGGCTAGAAGCTTCAATGACCAGCAAAGGGTTTCAGGAAAAGACAGGCATATATAGGCCACAGACAGGTGTGGATAATTAACTAGCAGTGCTAGTTAACCCCTGATAGAGGAACGGCCGGACAGCAGCTCCTCTGGAGAATCACAGATACTGCAGGGTAATGTGCACACAGGGTAACAAGGCAAATTATAACAGAGGGTAAAATGCACACAAAGAAACAAGGCAGTTTATAACACTACCCTCATTAAAGTGACTTTGCCAAGTACTGTTATCATTATCATCCTTTATTCATAAAGTGACAATATATTACACAGTGTTTTACAGGGAAAGTTTATTCATACCAGTCCCTGCTCCAGCCAAGTTCACAGAATAAATTCCGTACCACACAAACAACATGCTGGGTTAATTTACATCAGAAGCCAACTAACCTACCGTTATGTTTTTGGTCTATGGTTGGAAACTGAAGCACTTGAAGGATCCCATCTAACTAAACACAGATGTTGACTTGGCTGTAAAGCAGCCCATGTTGTTTTATTACTAGTTACCCTAGCATACCCTCACTGGCATTGAATAGATATTGGGTACAGACCATGCAGCACAGATAAAAATAAAGACTGCTTATTCTAATTGAAACAATTTCTAAAGGCAGAAATATCTTCTAGTGATAGTGGATTCTTTCCTGTTACAGCTATATACTGACGTTTTTTAAGGTACTTTTGGTGTTAAATGCAAATATCTTCTTTTTATCTCTGCTACAGGCTATCGATTTCTACTGTGATTAAAAAATAATGGATACAAAGTGAAGATGAGCGTCCATATTCTGAAATCGCTACAGTTACGTTTCTAAATAATATTGCATGCATTAACTAGAAAACTATTAAACTTTTCTTCAAGGTTCCCTTTGGTTCAAATATTACTATATATTGACCAATAAAAGTGCATTTTGTGCGTAGATTCCGATGGAGCGAGTTTAATTCAATCAAATATCTTGATACAGTGCTAATTGCACAGCATGTAAGTACACTCAGGTGCTATGCACATGCATTGTATGTATGGCAGGGGTGTCACAAGGAGTAATGCCGACTGAAGCTTGCGTATTCTCCAGTATAAAGGTGGAGGGGGCATCATCATGTACAACATGTGGATGATGAGGACATCATGTACTGGCTGTATAGCCAGTGAGCAGGCGTCATGTCGAACTGGAGGGTCTCTGGATGAACAGCCATAATAACCAACCTTAGTAATAAACTTTAGTAACATATCTTTCCATGGAAAATGCTGCTTTCTTGCCGCACATGACAGCTTCAGAGTGTATAACTTATTGTGTTCACACCTTATGGGGAAACAAGGTTGCTAAATCTTCTGAATAAAACATTTTTATGACTAACAAAACTATAGTGAGACACCTACCAGTTTAGTCAGAGGCGGCTATGTTGCAGATTATAGGAGGGTACACCAGAACTATTATTATACTCATGTCTTTCTTACTGTCTTTCCTGATCTCAACTTTATGTTTTCTTCCTAGATTTATGTCATCTTAGCTGGCTCTTAGTCCCCTGCTTGCATTTCTTATGTTCCAATCTCCAGCGCTCCTCTTTCTCTCCTACTTACATTGTCTTTATCTGCTATCAGCATCCTTGTATGCTTTTATACAGTTCTCCTCATTCAACAATGCTCAATACTGCTCAGCCTGATCTCAGTTCCAGAAAGATGTTGGTTATTACCTGAGCTGGGGCGTAGCATGTTCTGTCCTGGTTGAAGGTTTCCACTGTTTGTCCTGACAGGTAGGAAGGAGAGAAATGAGAGTAGAAGGGGAGGGAGAAGCTGAGTACTGGTTACACAGATCAGAGTTACAACTACGCACCATAGCGTTCTAATTAAGAAGCACTCATTGAGCATTACTACCTGTCTGAGATGTCATAATGTCTCACACTGTGAGAGTGACTGTATGTGCAGCCATGAAAAGCATATGGTCTTTGTTCCTTCTGCTCCGCCCATGCAATGACCCAGGTGGACAGAACAGTGTGGCATAACGTTGCACATGTTCTCCGTGTTGTTACTCACCTCACTATTTGTTTTAATTAAACACTCTCCATATCCACATCTGGATGCCTTCAGAATAATTGGTAAATATGTTATAATATGTGAACGCAGGAGTAGGTAATGCAATAAAAGACTTAATCACTTTATATAAAATAAGTGTTTGGTGGCACTGTGCTACATTTTTCTCCTATTTTTGGCTTGGAAGCAGAACTAGGTAACTTGGAGTGTGCTGGGTACAAATACCTGCTGTATCCACTCCCTCTATCCATGTGCATACTGTTGATACCAGGACCTAAAATGGTCTTGAACTTAAAATATAGATGTAACAGTGATTGTCTATTAAAATTATTAGTGGAAATACTGGATGGATACAAAAGTCTATAGGAAAATAAATATTTTCTTTGTCCAAAACCACTCCCGGGGGTAAATGTATCAAACTGTGAGTTTCCGGTGGATTTGAAAAGTAGAGATGTTGCCTATAGCAACCAATCAGATTCTAGTTATCATTTATTTAGTACATTCTACAAAATGACATCTAGAATCTGGTTGCTATAGGCAACATCTCCACTTTTCAACCCCACCGGAAACTCACAGCTTCATAAATTTACCCCTGAGTGTCTATTTTTTGTAAATTGATATGAATTTCGAGTATTAAACGTATATGTGCTACATATAATTTCATTTTGGCATAATAGAGGGCCTCTAAAGTAAGATATAATGCTGAGCTCTTACCTCCTTTTGATATTAATATTACCTCTTCATTTCATGTATAAGTTGATTTAACTTGGATTTAAATTACCAACTAATTTTCTGTGTTCTGCCGCCAAGTTTTATATCTTTAATTTCATCCATCACTAAAACTATATTTCTTGCATAATTTTATCTATAGTGTTGTATTTTTCTACATATATATGCAATATATTCAGTGTGTTGTTAAACTGTATGTATTTTTACCTGATTTATGTTTAATTTTTCAGACTGCATGCTGGGAATAAATAAATATTTTAAAAATTTATTTTTTGTTTTAATTATTAAATTTGTTTATGTATTTAGAATTCCACAGTACAAGAAGAATTACAACACACAATGAATGAGACGTAGATATTGAATTTAGTAATTCTTTTAATTTAACTACTAATCACAGACCATTGGTATAGAAAGGAAAAAGGACCAGCTGTATAGATCTCTGATTCCCCTGATATATCACTATCTGCAGATAGAGCAGCCTTTATTGCGCCATGTGAGTCTCATTGCCAATGAGACCCACTGACATTGGTTTATTAATGTTGGCATTGTGATTGTTGACAATGTAAATGTCGAGTATTGATAGAGGTAGATATAGGTGTAGCAATGGTTCTCATACTGCCTTCATTGTAACACTATCACATTCCATTCACTTACATTCCCATTACATTTTTCATACTTTGACTTCTAAATGTCTACTTCGACCACTGGGTGTAGGTTATATATATAGTTAGTGTGTGTGTGTGTGTGTGGAAAAAACTATTTTCTCAGAAAGGGCTCATCCAATTGACCTGAAATTTGGTATACTGACATTATTTGACAAAAAAATTATAATAGTGAAGTCAGTTAACTTCCATCATCCTCCCTTCCCTCCTTGGGAGGGGTAGTAAAGGCTAAATTTACGAGTTGAGGGCTCAAACTCTTGACCGTGTGGGTATTTATTTACCAGAGCCTGTGTTTGGTCATGGACAATTGTATGTTGCATTTTCACGAGTACGGAGAAGCAGTGATGTGAAAGTGCAGGTTATGAATACTGCCCTTCAAGGAAGACTGATTGAGCACAGCGATAAGGTGTTTAGCAGAAACGTTGTGTATTGAGAGGTTTTAGAACAGTAAGACGATGGAGATTAAGGATGTGGCGATGAAGATGAAGGATAAGGTGATGGAGAAGAATGATGAGGTGGTGACATGTGGACAAAACCACGTTAAAAAAGGGCGCTTACGTCGGGAAGTAACGCTCTTCCCCTGAGGAGGCCTGGCCTAGCCCCAAATGCATGACAAGAACCTTTTTAACACCTTAAGTAGCTTGACTTAACTAGAATGCATGAGTATCATGCACGGGTTAACTTGTATATTTATATATATCAATGCAAAACCTGTGGCCTTAGTGTTTTATAAGCTTGAAATATGTTCCTGTTTAGCTAGGGATTAAATAGAGGAATTTTGTGATTTTTATCATATTGAGAATGTTTTATCTTGCCATCTGTTTGTAAACTGTACCTATCAACTATGCAGTATACAATAATATGTGAACTGTCTCAAAATTCCACCTATGAGTGTCTCATACCCCAGCAATGTTAGTAATTCCTAGTAAACGGATAGGCTTAATATTGGTTAAGCCCACAACTTGACTTCCTTGATGCACCATCAAGATCCATGCAGTTTGCATTGGCAGAGTGTTCCATTTTTAACATAATTTACATTATTTTTAATCTGATAACTTCCCTAGGATTTTCAGGGTACTAATGTATTCCATGTATTCTAAGATTCAGGGCCGATCAAATGATTTGTATGGGGCAGGGGGCAGGGAGGGAATTCATCAAAATGTTTCTATTCTCTGCATAGGTGTGTTCTACAAATGTGCTATTTATAATAGGGATGTGCACCGGCCACTTTTGGTGTCTCGTGTTTTGGATTCGGATTTGCTTGAGGTTTTGGGTTCAGATTTGTTTCGCACAACACCTGACGAAAGGTTTTGGTTCGGATTTAAGGTTTTGGATTCGGATTTATTTTGAAAAAAACATAAAAAGTGCTAAAAACCAGTTTTGTGGTTTTTTTTTTCACTCCTACGCTATTATTAACCTCAATAACATTCAATAATAATCATTTCCACTAATTTCCAGTCTATTCTGAACACCTCACAATATTGTTTTTAGGCGAAAAGGTTGCACCGAGGTAGCTTGAGCACATAATGCCAAAAAAAGAGGTACAAGATGCAATTGTTCTGGGCCCTCCCTCCCACCCCTCGCGAGATTCAACGCGTTTTAATTTTTTGCCCGGCCGGAAATATCCGCACTGTTCGGGTGGGCTCGGATTAGCGGAATCCGAGCCCGCTCATCTCTAATTTATAATGCAATCAAACATGGTAGTCCCCTAACATGCCTACAAATCATACTTTCCTGTAAGGAAGAGCCAGTTCAGGAACTTTGTAGTGCTAAAGGGGACCTATTCTCACATTTAAAACAGCCCATTGAATATTTCGGGTCTGGAGGGGGAATTCCAGGTTGATGTAATCCTCCTATGATTACATATTATATTGGTATGTTTAACAGAACGTTTCATACTACGGGGTCTATTTATTAAGCTGCGATGAGTCAAAAATCCAGAGAAAACAGCTCTTCTTTTCATTTATCAAGGGGTTAAAGCATCTGAGACTTTACCTGCCTTAGCCTGGTTAACGCTGGTCACTGCAGTCCCCATAGACTTCTATGGAGACTGCGATGTGACCCAATTTAACAACTGGTAAAAACCAAAGCTTTCGCCTCCAGCCTTAAAAAACTAATGCCATCTCATGATGGCGTTAGCTTACCTTTTTAATGCAGTTCATAGCCGTCCATCGAGAAGATGTTGTTGATTCATCACCGGGTCTTGTCGCTATGTGGCTAAGGTCCCGCATGTGCATTAGTCACAAAGGGGTCACTTCCTCCTTTCGATGACATTGTTAGTCTGCTGGTGAATGAGTTTTTAGTTAGTTTAGGAAGCGGGTTTCAAAAGGGCTCACCGATGAGCCCTGGCATGGCAAATACCAGCGGCATTACATTTCACTGTATCACTGTGATACAAAATGATACTTACTTCCACCCAGTAAAGGCAAATGTAAAATAGACTCCTAAGATACAAAGTATTGGGCAGCACGGTGGCTTAGTGGTTAGCACTTCTGCCTCACAGCGCTGGGGTCATGAGTTCAATTCCCGACCTTGGCCTGTGAGGAGTTTGTATGTTCTCCCTGTGTTTGCGTGGGTTCCTCTGGGTGCTCTGGTTTCCTCCCACACTCCAAAAACATACTGGTAGGTTAATTGGCTGCTATCAAATTGACCCTAGTCTCTCTCTCTGTCTGTCTGTCTCTGTGTGTATGTTAGTGAATTTAGACTGTAAGCTCCAATGGGGCAGGGACTGATGTGAGTTCTCTGTACAACGCTGCGGAATTAGTTGCGCTAAATAAATAAATGATGATGATGATGATATTGCACCAAAGCCGTCTTTAATTTTACCATTTACTTTCAGAAAATACCCCAAAAAAGTCAATATTTCATGGAATATTCCCAATTTTACAGATAGCAAAAGCCATGGCTTACTAGATCTGGATTGTAGAAAGGTGGTTTTAACTTTACGTCATGTGATGATCTGATTTTTAAATTGAGAATATTAGGATGTATACACTACAAGTGAATTTGTGAAATAGGCTAAATAGGATTTTACGCTAATTTAGCTGCCTCCTTTTTTGTGATACCAGTTCTTAACCAAGAAAATATTTTTCCCATTAAAAATAATGTGGGAAGGGGTTTTGAGTGGGGCATGGGCATGTTGGGTGTGCAATTATTGTTTTAGGACATAAATACTCACAATCTAAACATATCCCAGATAAAGATGTTTTAGAGAGTACCCTAGTACTCAGCACCCATTCAGTAGTGCAGTTATGACCTGCTCAAGATTTACAGTTAAATTAAGTGGCTTCAATTTGTCCATGGCCAATGATAGCTTTAATCTTCCACCTTATCAAAATATATTTTATATATATCTTTATATAAACCAATCTGATTTCTTAACTACACCAGTTAAAGTTATCATTGGTAACTAGCATCTGGTTAGATCAGTTTAGCAAACAATATCTCAGGGCAAAAGCAAATCTTTATAGAATAAATATCTAAGCTTTAATCTTACAAATGCAAAGGTAGTAGCATGAAGTGTAGACTGTGTTATGCTGATATCTGGCAATGACATTTATTCATTTAGTGGGTTGTCATAAAGTCTATTCCATTTTCCCTTCTGCCTCCAGCAAGTGATTGGAAACATCAAGCTAAAGAAACAAGAAAACAACGAACTATGATAAACTATTGACATATCGTTTGCAGTTTTTTTGCAAGGAATTTTTACTATGGGCTTAAAATCTTACAGCTAAAATGTATTTATTTCTCATGCATTTATTTAAAATGAAAGTATTCACCGGTTACAACATTTAAGCTATTTAAATGAATATTTAACAGGTAGGTTATGTAAAGTAAAGCTTTGCATGTAAAGTGTTAATTATTTTCAGATGCATGAATATAGATTTGTGATTAAAGATGTATTTGGAGTTATCTAATTAGCCCACCCACATATAGTAGTTAGGTGTGTGTCCCTCCTCAGTATCTGCAATGAGAGCTTTGTACATCCCCTGAAATAATAACTTATACCATCAGCCTGTAAGATTACCTTACACCCAGAGCAGGGCAGCTGATTTTGGAGATTCTGGATCTCTGGGGCAGCTGCTTCTTATGGGCCCCTTAGGTGCACAATCTTTATAAAAATCAGATGCTACACGCACAGCCTAAGGGGATGTGACCGTGCTGACCAATAGGAAGCTATTAGTCCGCACACTCACTTTTTCCCATCCAATAACCAGGCTCAGATGGGGCTGCAGATGAGGCCAGGGCCCCATCTGCCAATGGGTTGGGTGCCTTATAGCGATGCTGGAAATGCTGACATGGGATAGCCCGACGTGATCACACCGAAACTGTAATTCCCGACAGAGTGGTAATAGCAACATCTTAAAAAACACATGTGAAACTCTTCCAAGGAATGAAGATCCCAGCAGGCTACAATGACGTCACTTTGAAGGGTGACACTATGATTCGTGCTTTTAAGGTAGTGATTTAAGGAGGCACCGGCTGTGCAATGTTGTTTAGAAACCCTAGTACATTGTACAGCTGGTGCCTCCTTAAATTACTACCTTAACAGCATGAATGACTACCAGTGCTGCCAACACCTAGTGACCACTGCAGGGGAGGTCTGAGCCCAGGTATTTCCTCCTCTCCTCCCTCTTGCTGCCCTTGCCCAGGGCATTCTGTGCCTGGTAGCATGAAAGTAATCTACTATTTGTTCAATATATGAACAGCTCATTAAAATGTGGTGGTAACTCTCCAATCACAAGTGACAGATTACTTGCTAAAGATAATCCGAGTCCTAGTGAAGTGCCAGGATCTGACTGCTATGTAGTGGGTACAAATTAGTCCAAAAGTGGAGAATTAATTAAGCAACAAACTCCAATGTATTTTGATTATAAGGACTGAAGGCTGAATTAAGGAAGAAGGATAATAAAAGCTGTAGGCTGTTTTACTAGGCTTTAGTTAGTCCTCTGGGGGAGTACGCCCATGGTGTCACAGGGGAGGGGAGATAGTCTATAAGAAGGATGAGCAGAGAGAAAATCCCTTTCTGAAGTTCGTGGTGTTGCCCACCTACCCTCACTGGTTGACTGATATATGGCAGGCTGATCAGAAAAGGTGTACAATATACCTGGTATTCATGGACGTGCCAGTGGAAATAATGGATGGAGAGTTGCCGGAAATAACAGTGCAGTCAACTCCCAGTGGTCCGGCGCACAGTATGGTAGTGGGCACATTGAACCCAGGAAGTCCCAGCATCAACCAAGGGACAACTGCCAAAAATGGGGACTCTCACCCTGGGCGCTCATATCTACTTCCGCTCATATCTACCTCTGGGAAATCTGTCCTGAGTACTACTGAAACTGCAACCCCTCTGGGTTAAAGGAAAGCACCCACAAGTCTACCCACCGGGGTGGTACTTGGCCCAAGACTATAACCAACTGCTCAAAGAGGCCAAGTACCACCCCGGTGGGTAGACTTGTGGGTGCTTTCCTTTAACCCAGAGGGGTTGCAGTTTCAGTAGTACTCAGGACAGATTTCCCGGAGGTAGATATGAGCGCCCAGGGTGAGAGTCCCCATTTTTGGCAGTTGTCCCTTGGTTGATGCTGGGACTTCCTGATTGCCTGGTGGAAGTCATACTCACTGCTCTTTTTCCACCACCATATTTGAATAAAGTTCTTTAATTTGGCACACTCAGGTCTTGTGTCAATTATTCTAAGTAGTTAAGGGTATAGACGAGGTTAAGTGAAATAAGAGATATCAGCCAATAAACATTTTATTATTATAATAATGTTTTGTTCTAACATAGATTTATTTGGCACACAATGTAGACTCTACAATTTACACCAACGTATCAATACCTGGAACTAAGTAGGGCTGGGGGCATTGTGCGAAGTATGTCTCTGAAAAATCCAGTACTACCCCTATTGATTATATGAGCATTTCCCCATATTGATTATGCTGACATTGTCCCTATTAATTATGCCTGCACTCTGTCCCATTGAGTATAACTGCACTGTTTCTATAGATTATGCTTGCACTGTATTCCTATTAATTATATATGTGCATAGTGCCCTTTTAATTTTACCTGCACTGTGCCCCATTGAAGAAAAATGTCACCCAAAACATAAATTTAATTTTGGTTGCAGTTCACTAAAATAAGAACAAATTCCAATGATTCAGTCCTGTTATCCTCTCACCTACTGTACTCCAAGCTATAATGTAAGAGGGCAGTTGGGTTCATTGATGGATTAAATAAAATAAATCACATATACTGTAGCATATAACTGATAAAATAGTATAGGAGCCAAACACAGGAGCGATTGCGAAAGAGTCCCTCTTTCTGTATACATAGAGAGCCGCAGCAAGTATGGGACACCCCTTTCACTCCCTAGTTGTTGGTATGATTCCTGTTGCTTCATTTTCTGGATTAAATTTGTGGTAAACTCGGGCTGTATCCTTGTGATGAAGGAGCTACTGACAGCAGGATCTCCCGCATTCACGTAGATAGTGATGCTGAAATAGATGTCATTGATCTTGTGTTTGTGGAAAGCTAACATAGGCCAGGTCCTGAGGGGGCAGGCTGCCCTTGTTTTATCACCTTATCACATGCGTGCCTGACAGTCCAAGAGTGGTCAATTTCATTACTGGTAGAATTCCCTTATTTCTTTTATTCACATAGAATATAGGACATGGACCTGGTAGAGGTTGCACTTGTGTTCTGCCTCCATTAATGGAGGCTAGGGTTAAGGCCAGTGCCTAAGGGGTAAAATCCAGGTCTTCAGATAGTCTTTGACTTATCGTAAATATCACTAACTCAAAAAATTCCTGATGCTTTTAAATGTATACATTTGTTAATGCTAGTGAACTAATACCAATTTAATTTCTTGTTTAGTGGTTAATTCAAGCACTGTAAAAGCTATGAAGAAAAAATTAAATAAAAATATTCTGTTCCGCCAAATCGTAACATGTTCCACATTCTCTACGAGCGCGGAGGTCTTCATTTATGAATGCACTGGATGTGCAGTGTGAACCAGTTTGGTTTTGCACCAGGCCACTAGATGGTCTTACTCAGTACGTATCTCAGTACACACCTACTCTCTGCACTGGGGAGACGTCTTCATAAACTGGAAATAAGTCTAGATTTGCACTGAGGCGGAAGAATTAACGAGACGCGCTATACAAAAGTCTAACATCAAAAGTCCTAACACCCCTTTAAACAAAACTTTTCAATTGTCTACTACCAGGGGAGGGCTGGCAAATCTTAGCCTGGGGGGCGAGACTCTGCTCAGCAACCAATTAGGAACATTTTAAAGGAAAATGAATGCATGTAGCCCAGTAATTCAGCCCAAGGTAGCCCACTATGGGGACGGGAGTTTTTCATCATTATTTTCTGTGCACTGTCCAATTATCTTGTAACATTCTATGGAATGCGACATGAAAATGTCATCCACCAAATGTAATTTGTATGTGTGCTAGATTACTGGTGATGTTTGAAAAACTACATTTATTGATACAAGACTGTTGACCTTTGCATGATAAACATATTATCATGTTCTAATAAATGTAATCCAGATCTCTTTTACAATGTTTCAACACTTGATGTCAGTTTTTCATTTCTAGCCAAACAAAGATTTATTGATTTTTTTTTTTTTTAAAAAAAAACTTGGCAAGTGACCTTTGTCCCTCTTTGTTTCACGATAAAAGATAATGCTTACTTTTTGGAACTAGTTAGTGATTATAGACATTGTAGATACATTCCACAGATTGAAAGGTATGTAGGCCATGGTAAAATGATTAGTTTAAAGTCTGGTGAATCTCTACTGACATCTAGTGACCCAAATTGAGACAAATTTTTTACAGCATTTATTTATAAGAAATGTTACAATTCAAATGTTTATAGTAATTGCACAATTCTTTCAAAGCAGAATGTTGGTAATTGAACAGCATCCCAATTGATGACCTTAAACCTCCATCAACATTTTTAATTTGTGTTCCTCGTTCTTTTAAGTTATTAAAATGGTCTTCTATGAATGGTGATTTCAAATGGGCAATAATTTAATTTTTAACATTTTTTCACACAAACTCACTCTTTTTGTTCCCAGATTTGTTCCCAGATTCCTTTGTGATTTATTTGTCTAAATAGCTTGATTTGGGCACTCCTTTTATGGCCATTACTAGTAACGGGCATGGGCTAACCACAGGGTGAAAATCCAGTTGGAGTTGCAATTCAGACTTTTGGAGTCCTAAATGATCATTGACATTCACACCATGTGTGTGGAAACGTGATTAATGTGGGGTAGATATTATATGTCGGTTTATGACAAGTAGAGTGCCTTGTTGTGTGCATTGAAAAATTTTATTTGATCTTATCCGAAGATAAGATCTGAATGTCAACAGTAGAATAAGGCTTGAGAAGAAGTTCTTTGTTAAGCGTCATCTTGAGACAGTTCATTCTAAACTAATTAAATCTGCTGTGTGTTAGAAGAGCAGGGTTAGTATTTCAAATCTATAGTTGTAATATAGCTTTCTCTCCAACAGCAGTTTGTTTAATTATATTTTTGGTAATTTCTTGGTATAGTTGTGATGAGGCAAGTTAAGTGTTAGCAGTAGGCATATAGTGAAAACATTTTGACATGCATATTATTTGTGTTTTGAGTGATGCAGGCATAGTTGCAATTATATATTCTTGCTTCTGTGTGAAAATAATGCTTAGTACAACTTGTACTAAGCATTATTTTCACACAGCTGTTATTTCATCTATATTTTACTCCCTTGTTGTAGTATGTATCTATGAAGCTTGATCCCACAAGATCTCAGGCTCTAAGAAGACTAGAATTTTGGGAGACAATCTCAAAGTTTTTCCTCTGCAAATAAACATCTGAGCTATTTTTCTGCTTAAATAGTAGAAACAGAATGTTATTCTGTACCAATGAGAGGGTGGAAACAAAGGGATATCATACCTTTATACTGTATAACTAAATGTGACACAACTGCCATCTACTGTCTTAAGTCATAATTTTATATTTTTTCCTTAATATACTGTATATGTCACAAATGTTATACAAATTCAGTCACACCTTTAATTAATTATGCATTAATTCCATATTATATATCAATGTAAGACACTGGGATTGTAATCATGCTGTAATTATAAACACAATAAAATCTAATTTTCTTTTAATAATACCTGTTTTCTGAGACAAAGGATAGCTTACAATTTCCTTATTAGTTGGTTGTTCTGCCAGACTACCAAAGACTGTCCATGGGAGGGTACATTCAAAGCACACATGTAGGGCCTGATGCATTAAGGAAAATAAAGCAAAAAAAGGAGTAACTTTGCACCTTGGCAAGACCATGTTGCATTGGAGGGGGGGTACATTTAAAATGTGGGGACAGATTTGTAGTTGGGGTAGGGCTGTAGTGGGGATATGTTGTATGAAATTTCATGATAGTTCCCAAGTAAAGAGTGGTTTCAGTAAGAGAGAAGGTATCAAAGAGATCTGGAAATTACATTGGGGGAAATTATTCTTCTATTCCTCATCCCTGACTGAATCAATCTCTGGCCTGATCCCAATATAAATAAGAATATAGAATATGATTTATTTTTCATAAGTAAGTCAGGGGGGGTTAATAATTTTGTGTCTTACTATGATATGAAGAACAGTTTATGTGTAGTAAATAGTTTGCATGCAGTAGACCTGGATAGGAGTCATCCATAACGCACATTTTGAACTGTAAATCTGCAATTATGTCTAGATTTAGTACAAATTCAAATAATGATTGCTGGTACAAATTGTATTTTTATTTAAATTATATTTACTGCTTGCAGTAAATTAGAAATATCAAAGAATGGCAACAGTAGAAAATTATAAATAATTATAAATTAAACAGTCAAACTTTCCAAATCTACAAATTACAAGTAAACGATAATAATAATAACACACAAGGTAATGTTTTCTATAGCACATAAAAGGCTACAAAAGTGAAGAATTTAAACAATACTTTTTTCATGTACAAAAGTGCAAAGAATTGTTGTAAATTGAAGAATAATCTTACATCAAGCTCCTTTTTCTTGCTTTAGAAGTGGCAAACTTTTCTATTATATCCTCAAACTTCAAGTTCTGCAAGAAGTCACTTTCAATGAATAACAAAGCAAGAGCTGTGAGCTTTTCTTGATGTAAAGTTGACCGCAAGTAGTTTTTTACCCTCTTTAAAGCAGAAAAAGATCGTTCTCCACTACAGTTAGTGACTGCCATACTTAAAAAGAGGCGCAGTACTATTTCTACGTTTGGAAACATTGATTTTACATTACAGTTTTTTTAGCAATGTCAAGAGTCTTGAGGCTTCTGAGCTATGTTTACTACTTTCTTGATGGTCGCTTTTATGACCTTTCATAAAAGAGGCTAAATGGACACACTCCTCAGGAAGTACATTGTCCAAATCCGATTTGTATATTTGTAAGAGTTGGTTTGTTTTCTTTCGAATTTCGTCATTTTGGATATCACTTAAGTGCCATAAAAATCCAAATAGATTAAGAACCTCTGTATAAATTTCTCTCCTTTTCTCCAAATTAACCTTAAGTGCATCTATTGCGACATAATATTTCTCTACAATGAACGACTGTCTTCCATCAAATTCTGTGTTCCCACCAATACTTTCGTCAAATGGAACTTTCAGCTTCTTTTTCCTTCTCACATCTTTGTTGTACACATTTGACTCACATATTTGTATTGGCTCTATTTCAAACCTCTTAAACTCCTCTTCATCACGAAGCATGATCAAAAAGGCGTCTAATGAATTATACAACCCAACAACTCTTGCCTAATCTGTACTTCTTCCTTGGATTTTTTCACTTACATCTTGAAACTTCCCCAAGACACTGTTCCAAAAACAGATCATTATTGCCATTTCAAGGCTTTTAACTTTCTCCACCATTAGGTTAGCTTCATTTCGGACATCCTTTACTTGCCCTTCATCATTGCCTATCTCTTTTAATGCGGCAACGACTTCATGGTAGGATTTATGCAGAGCTTTACTTGCATCAGCACGGGCACTCCAACGTGTTTTGGACAGTGTTTTCAAAACAATCGAATCTTCTTTGAATTTGGCTAACAAAATCTCCCATCTGAGTTGAGGATGAAAAAAAATTGTAGAGCTGTTGTTGTAATGCAAAGAAGGCAACTGACTCATTACTGCTTTCTGCAGCTGCGGAGCCCACAAGGTTTAAAGAATGTCCAGCACAAGGAATATAATTTGCTGAAGGATTCAGCTGTTTTATTCTAGATTGCAGTCCCTTATATGGTCCCGACATGTTATTGGCATTATCATAACTTTGGCCCCGACAATCACTCAAATTAAGGTGTAGTGATTCTATTGTAGACAGAACTGCTTTTTCCATTTCCTCACCTTTGTGGCCACAATTAGGTATGAATGTAATGAAACGTTCAACTGGGGTGCCATCTGGCAAAACATATCGAACAACAAATGTTAGTTGGTCAGTGTGCGATACATCCTGTGTTGAATCAACGATTATGGAATAATATTTGGCCTGTTGTATCTCTGCAACGATATTATTTTTAACTTGCTCCGATAGTTGCAGAATAAACTCATCAACAATTGTGGAAGATAAGTAAGAAGGTACACCTCTTCCCTTATTCCCAAATCTAGCCAGATGATCAGCCGTGAATGAATCAAATTTAGCTATCAATTCAAGACAACCCAGAAAATTTCAATTCTTTGAAGAACCAATAATCTCATTCTCTCCATGAAAAGGTAGTCCTCTGGAGGCTAAGAATTTAACTGTTTCAACAACACGTAAAAGTACATTGCGCCAATAGCTTACTTCTTTGTTGTATTGTTTAAATAACTGGATGTCCACTCTTTCGGAAAATTTACCTCTGTCAACATATTTTGCAAGACATTCTCGGTGTTCAGAAAGATTGTCATGGTCAGATATAGCATTACTGTTTTTCCAGTCATTAAATCCACTGGTAGCTAATAAAGTTGTGCCTCCATTAAGTTTGCAAGGAGCACAGAATACATGACCAGTTGATATTGAATACACCAGCCAAGGTCGCTTAATAGTCTCGCCATTAGTTAGTTTTTTAGAAAAAGCAGCCTTAGATAAAAATCGTTTCTGATTTAAATATTTCCTTTCAGATTTGGAAAAGTCTGCCTGATCGTTCTGCTTTATTCCATTGTGAGCAATAAAATCTCGTAGTTCATCACTCACCACTCAGAATGCTGGGTCATCAGAAGGATCAGAGAGCTTTAGAGCAGTTTCTGCTTGTTGAATATTAGTTACTGGGATGGGTGTCAGTGATTCACTTGGTGCACTGGAGCTGGAACCACAATAACTAGCTGAACTAGTTGAAGGTACTGACTGTGCAACAGCATCACCACCACATTTATCACCAATACTTAAATCTTCAGCCACCTTTCCTGCAGAACGCCGGAAAAAAGATTCAAGTTTGGGAATCTTTTTCAATAAAGAACCCTCTCGTTCATCTCTCTCCTTTGCTCTTTTTCTAAACTTAGCTCCACTTGGCTTTTTAAATGGTTCACGGGAATTTTTGTCAGTCATTTTGTTGTTACTAAAATCCCTAAAAAAGGGATTAAGGGAGGCATAAATTTACCAAACTTACGTATATCAGGAGCAAAGATGTACAAGACAAACAGATATAGCTATATCCTATGCTGTAAAATGAATTATTAAACTTATTGCAATCAATAAATGATAATCCTTCAATGCTGCTGTTCACAGAAGCCTTGCATACTACTCCATAAACTATACCAAAGAAACCACTAGAACCAACAGCGCTGTGAAAATACTCCAGATATGACTCAATACACAACTATAGACATAGCTACACATACATACATTATAATATCTATCTCTCTCTCTCTCTCTCTCTCTCTCTCTCTCTCTATATATATATATATACATACACACACGCATGTGTATATATGTTACCGTGAAAGACCGAAATTGGAGAATGTCGACTTTCACCAGTGAATGTCAACAAACACCAAATACGTCGGTGAAAGATCGAATATTTCATTACATTCTTGTACATTCGGACCCTCACTGGTGTATGTCGACAATCACAGACATGCTCTGGTGAAGTGAATGTCGACACTTACCGGTGTAAGTCAGAAATAAGGATATTTAACAAATATTTCGGACATACACCAAGCGACTATGTGAATGTTGACATTCACTGGTGAAAGTCGACATTCTCCAATTTCGGTGTTTCACCGTAACATATATACACACACAGTTCTAAACTATTGATTAATACATTAAACACCCAGACCCTAAGTCATTAAGGAAAGGAAAGCCAAAAAGATAGTAACTTTGCACCTGGCCAGAACCATGTTGCATTGGAGGTAAATTTAAAATTTGGGGACATGTTTATTATTAGGGTAGGGCATGTCATAGATCAACTTTAAATTTCAGTGTAAACATAAAGCTAGCAAGTATTTGTGTGTAACATTAAAAAAAAGCCAGTATTTAACTTATTTTCAAAATAATAAACTAATATGTACCCCTTGCATTGTAACATGGTTTTCTCCATATGAAAACTTCATTTTTTTTTTAATTCCTTACATTAATGAATCAGGCCAACACTAGTTACAAAAAAAACATTAAAATGTCACTAAAGTAAAAATCCACATTCATTGTTAGACAGATTTCGCTGTTCTCTCTTACCTGATCTTGCAGTGTAGACCACCAGATGTTTACTCTTGTTTGTTCTTCAAGTATTGTTGTCAGTTGGCTTCTGGAACCTTGATTGCAAATGTGCAAAAATGCAAAATGTTAACAAACCCAGAATGATTCAAACACAACACTCCATTATGACCAAATAAAACAACCCCTTAGTACAGGCATATATAGATAATAAAATATATGAAAATTATTTATAATCATATACTAACATCTACCAACCACTGACAGTCAGTTAATTAACCCCCCAGCCCTTGGCCAATTTATAATTTTTAGGCCTCCTGCAGCTTATTCCCCCCCCCCCCGAGTCATGATCGCACCTCTGGCCCCATATATAGAAAAATATTTATCCCCCTGCAGCTTACCCCCCCTGCGTCATAATATGTGCCACTGCCCCACCCATAGAGAATAATAAGTGAAGCCACTGAGCCTATTATCCCACCCCCAGTCATGATCTGTGCCACTGCCCCGCCATTAATTATTTGTGCCTAAAAATATGATAATCCTTCAATGCTGCCAGTGCCAGTCTCCCCCCCCCCATTGTGCCAGAAAATGCCAGGTTCTCATCCCCCATATTATAGATCAAAATGCTCTCCTGCTCCCCCCCATATTATAGATCAAAATGCTGTCCTGCTCCCCCCCCCATATTATAGATCAAAATGCTCTCCTGCTGCCCCCCCCATATTATAGATCAAAATGCTCTCCTGCTCCCCCCCATATTATAGATCAAAATGCTCTCCTGCTCCCCCCCCCATATTGTAGATCAAAATGCTCTCTCTGCTCCCCCCCCCATATTATAGATCTAAATTCTATCCTGCTCCCCCCCCATATTATAGATCAAAATGCTCTCCTGCTCCCCTCCCCCCATATTGTAGATCAAAATGCTCTCCTGCTCCACCCCATATTATAGATCAAAATACTCTCCTGCTCCCCCCCATATTATAGATTCAAAATGCTCTCCTGCTCCCCCCCCCATATTATAGATCAAAATTCTCTCCTGCTCCCCACCATATTATAGATCAAAATGCTGTCCTGCTCCCCCCCCCATATTATAGATCAAAATGCTCTCCTGCTCCCCCCCCATATTATAGATCAAAATGCTCTCCTGCTCCCCCCCATATTATAGATCAAAATGCTGTCGTGTCGTCCCCCCCATATTATAGATCAAAATGCTCTCCTGCTCCCCCCCATATTATAGATCAAAATGCTCTCCTGCTACCCCCCATATTATTGATTAAAATGCTCCCCGGGCAGCCATTGAGTCAAAGTACCTTACCTGCCTCCTGTGAAATGCTCCTCTGTTGTTCTCCGTCGTCCCGGCGGTGTTTGTCCTTTTCTTTCACTGCGGACGCGGTGTGTCTGATTAGTGTGGTCTCGTGAGATGTTAACATCTCACGTGACCACACTGAACAGCGCACCGCGGCCGCAGTGACGGCAGCAGATGACAGCCCCTTTCAACATATACTATGGCCTGAGTATGGAGTCATAGGCGGACTCCATACACCACAGGCGGACCCGGGACCCTGTTAGGAAAGATTTTCGCGGGCGGGAGGGCGGGCGGGGTTTGCACGGAAAAAAAAAAATTACAAAATTAAAAAATCGTTAAAAAAAATTAAAAAAAATTAAAAAAACAAAAATCTTTTTTTTACCCAGCGCTGCTGCGCCCCCACCCCCGACCCGGCGCCCCAGGCTGCAGCCTGGTCAGCCTGTTGGCTGATCAGGCCCTGGTAATGAATGGAATCCTGCTTTTACTTCCTGAAATTCTTGTTTGCCTAGAACAGGTAAAAATAAAGAATGAGTGTAGTACCTTATGTCATCTGGTAATCGTCCATGCTCTGCATGTGGCGTTTATGAGAGGATTAGTGATAACATAATCATTCAACTTTTGTTGCGGTGGATAGACAATATAGCTAAAGAAGCGGGTGAGCAAAAATATGAGTCAAGCTCAGTATCTGTAGAACCACACAACACCTCTGTTGACTGTTTATTGTCACTTAATCATACTAATTCAGGCTTTATTTGTTTTTCCAGATGGATTTGGTTGTACATTAAATATGTATAGACAATTTTACTGTAACAAAAGAGGTGTAATTTGCATGATGTAGATTAGTTTTGGAAATCTAAACATAGCTGACCAAGTTACAGTGGCCAAAAAGTTTCAATTGAGGTCATGGGTAGGATAAGAGGAAAGAGCTAGGAAGTTAGGTTGGGTCGAGTGGTGGGAGCCAAGAGATAGCCACTACATGTGTCCAAACCACGGTAAAATGAGATTAGTATCAAGTGTTGAGGACGTCCAGTATACTGATCAGGCCAGTCTCAGTAAAAAAGCCCAGAGAAGAATAGGAATGAAAGAATAGGCAACAATTTAAAGTAGTTTATCCGAGGACCCAAAATTTCCAGAAAAGAAGATGAATCACAGAGTAAGAAAGTGATATACTGTATGATATACATATATATGTATGCCATGCTCCACTGACATCTGAAGCAAGCTCAGGATGGGGGGTGGTGGTACAGTAGTACAGTACCTTCCAAGATTTGTCGAATTGACAATCAGCCGCATTACATGTGGCTTAGTAATCTATTGGTGTATTTTGAAGTTTTGGGAACTAGAGGAGGGAGAAAGGTTGGGAATCATTATTCAAGTGATAAATATTAAAAGATTTTAAGTTTCAAGCCAAATAGTGAGATTCTGGAATATATGACCATATGTGGACAAATGAGCCTATCAGAGTACATTGCCTCCAGCACTGATTAGATGTGATTGGGAAGGATGAATGTATCCTGGAGGGAACTACGCACCATTTATAATATAGTTTGTATGCATTCTCTTTTGCACAAATGCAGATGGAGCTTTTCCATTCTGATGGTTGCCCAATCATTACACTTTAGACCCAACCAGCTTGTGTCTCAATTTAGCCTCATGGGGTTCTGTGTCTAGCAAGGGAGATCAGGCTAGGCACATTTAGATTGTGGATATACTTTTTTTTAGATGAAAAGTGAAATAGACATAAAGAACCAAGTGTGGTCCAAGTATTGCGGTTAAGTAACTTATTCCAGAATGAGTATATTCTGTGTGTAGGTAGAGAGCAATTTGAAGCTTTATAGGACTGTTACCAATCACGATGTGAGAACGCTATGATCTTTTCACAAGGGCCGATCTCTGATAATATGAAAAGTGGAGATTGAAATCATGTTGAGATATTCAGACATAATATCCACGCAAAATTTGGACACATTGAGCCAAATCAGACACTTAGTAATAGTTCTTGAGATCTGAAATGCTAGAACCCATTAGGATTATATGTTTATGGATATGTTTTACGCATCTTTACTCAAGATTTTCTACCTGCCATATAAAATGGGATATCAATATTTGTAAAACTGTAAAACAACTTAGCTGGGACCTTAACGGGTATGGATTGGTATAGTTTGTAATAAGTAATGAAGTTGAGGTAGTATGTTCATCTTTATTACGTGATGTACTTAATTAATGAAGTTTGTTTCACTTAAAGAGCTCAGATCTTATAGGTTTTATAGCCTGACAGGGAGCTATAAGAACAAATTTAAGCAAGGAGGTTAGGCAGCAAAGTCATTGGGTACGTGAGGGCAAGCAAAACATCATCAGCGCACTATGCGATTTTGTGCTCACAAGGGCACCTCAATACCAGAGACCTTTAAATTAGATTGACTCCTAGTTGCGAGAAACTCTTTGACGAAGGCTAAAACAAGGGGCAGAGAGGACAGCCTTGATGTGTTTCATTATGAATCTGGAACAGGGAAGTAAAAAAAGATGGGTTACGATAGAGAGCTAGATTGCCATTTTAGAGCTCATCTTCAAAGTCAATACGTCGGCTACATAAAAGTCAAGTTCTGCTGCATAAAATTCCAGAGTACTCTATCAAAGCCTTATTCGCATTAAAAGCACTAATCAAGCCAGGATTTTTGTTTTATTTGCTATATGGATCTTATTAATTATTCTCCTAGTATTGTCCAAGGCGCGATGGTCAGGGATAAATTCTGCCTGGCACAGATGGATTAAAGAGGTCACCTGACCTTCACCTGACTCATCCTGTAGATCAACAACTTGGCAAAAAAGGGTCAAATCAACAGGAGAAGATTGGACACTGACTTTTACATTGGTTCGGATCATTCTCCGGTTTAGGAATAACAATGATCTTGGCACGCATAGATGCTGGATGATAATCGTCCCCCTACACAAGAGAGTTAAACATGTGGGTGAAAAAAGGAGCTAGAAAATCAATGCAAACTGGAAAATCTCTTTAGTTGAGATCTCCGATTTTAAGCAGTGCAATTCTGATTGGCGATAGTTGAGATAAATAGTTATAGATGGAGGGACTGATACATCAAGGAATGCAAACGAACGCCAATGCACATCATATCAATGCGGAAGTAGATTTTGTGGGTCCCTGAGAAATAATTGAATTCTCTGTTGAATCATGAATCCAAGAAGTTTAAGGGGTGACACAAGTTTCTTAAATTCTCTTGACTTGATTTGACCAAGGTCTTGTTGAACTTAAGACCAATTTCCACACATGTTTCCCACAGAGAAGCATACTCCCCTCCACCAGTTGTGATTTATCAAATTTTATCAAAGAATTTAGAAAAAAGGGGGTGGTGAGTATTAAGAGCATAAACGGAAGCTAGAGTCCAACTAAAGTTGCTGGTGGGTCCCAGTAACTATTAACTATCTGCAAATGATTTTCTAAGAGTAAAAGGGATTAACAATTGCTAGATCCCTGTGATTAATATTGGCTTAAGCAAATAGGCTTCATTTAACTGTTTGCCAGTAAGCAATGGATGTTGGGTGCAACTGATATCCACACATTTTTCAGCTCCTAGCAGGTAAGGGAAGGAAAGAGTTGGGAAAAGCAAAGACCATAAAACATCATCAGAAACTTTGTATAGATGACAACAATGGCAACAATGGTGGTGCCAGACTGCAGAACTGGGGTGGTTAGTACCATAGGGAATAGTGCCTTCCATGACTTTGGGTATAAACTATAAAGATTTAGAATGAATATACCTTATGGAGTAATGCTGCCAAGCCTGAGGAATTAGGTCACTAGGTGACATCCTATAGAATGTTACATAAAGCTTACATAGGGAAAAGAATGAAAATGCAGAGGTCATGCATAACAATATTCAACCAGAAACTGGGAGAACTGTGCAATAGCGAATGCCAAAGCAAATCAACAAATCTACAAATGTTGAGCATACGCCTGTTTCTGTTTGTTTAGTGCCCTACTGTATGCATCTATATGCCTCTGTAAGCTTGGAAAGTTGGAACTGGGGTAGTGGTGGTCAAATGCAGTCCAAGACTGAGGCAGACCCCCATGGAGACGCAGATATGCCTAGGGCTGGCGCAAATACATGCATTGATAATGGTATGGTTACTAGCACTAAGCTAGCATCTTGTGATTAACTGATTGCTAATTGACCTCTGAAGTTGAGTGCTTTCTTCATTGATGGTGCTTATATTATATGACTTTGTGGGAGTATATTAGGTAGATTATACTAGATGTATTATCTAGGATTTTTATTTAAATCAAACCAAATGCGTTTTTTAAAAACAACATTTATAAAAATATTTCTTGTACTTATGACTAGACATGTTCGGGCTTGGTTTTCCGAAAACCGAGCCCACCTAAACATTTGCGCGCCCTCGGAACTGAAAACGAGAAAAACCATCATTGTTGCATCGTTAGACTCGCGAGTTTTGGATTCTATTAGTACCGCCCTCCACGGAGATCCAACACCATTTCACAGACAGACACAGAAGGGGTAGCAGCGTTCTTAGCAGTCTCCAGTGAAATTGGCCAGTGTCATAGCTAAAACAGAAAGGATAGGGGTGGAAGTGTTCTTGGCAGCCTCCAGTGACATTGTACTGTGCCATAGCTCACACTGAAACTGGAGGGAAGGCAAAGTCCTTCATATTAGTCTCCAGTGACATTGCTCTGTGCCATTGCTCATACAGAAACAGGAGGAGTGGTAGTGTTCTTATAAGTCTCCAGTGCCATTGCTCTGTGCCATTGCTCATGCAGAAACAGGAGGGGTGGCAGTGTTCTTGTCACTCTCCTGTCTCCAGTTACAATGTTCTTGTTACTCTCAAGTCTCACTGCCATTGGTCACACAGAAATAGTGGTAGCAGTGTTCTGCCACTCTCCAGTCACATTGTACTTGTCACTCTCCAGTCTCAGTGCCATTGCTCACACAGAAACAGGGATAGCAGTGTTCTTGTCACTCTCCAGTCTCCAGTCACATTGTTCTTGTCACTCTCCAGTCTCAGTGCTATTGGTCACACAGAAACAGGGGTAGCAGTGTTCTTGTCACTATCCAGTTTCCAGTCACATTGTTCTTGTCACTCGCCAGTCTCAATGCCATTGGTCACACAGAAACAAGGGTAGCAGTGTTCTTGTCACACTGCAGTCTCTAGTTACATTGCTCTATGCTATCGATATGGCTTCACATAGTCCACAGAAGACCCGGAGCACCAAGCAGCTGCTGGTACCCATCATGATGATACTAATCCATTTACATCATCTGCTAAAACCTATGTTCAAGAGCATAGTGGTTTTAAGTCAGGGAAACAAAAATGTAAAAAAAAGCTTTTACAGTTTTAAAGAAAAAAACACCTCTCTAATAAAGGTGAATGTTTACTGTAGAAAAACAAAATTGCCAACATGCCATTCTACCCAAAACATTAACAAGTATACCAGCATCAGCTAGCTCCCTTCGCTCAGCTATGCCATTGCTCATACAGAAACAGGAGGGGTGGCAGTGTTCTTCTTATCAGCCTCCAGTGACATAGCTATGTGCCATTGCTCATACAGAAACAGGAGGGATGGTAGTGTTCTAATAAGTCTCAGTAACATTGTGTCACACTCCAGTCTCCAGTTACATTGCTCTGTGCCATCGATATGGATTCCCATAGTCCAGAAGACCAGGAGCACCAAGCAGCTGCTGGCACCCGTCAAGATGATACTAATCCCTTTACATTATCTGCCGAAGCCTATGTTCAAGTGCATAGTGGTTTTAAGTCAGGGAAACAAAAATGTAAAAAAAAAGCTTTTACCTTTTTAAAGAAAAAAAACACCTCTCTAATAAAGGTAAATTCTTACTGTAGAAAAACAAAATTGCCAACATGCCATTCTACCCAAAATATTAAAAAGCATACCAGCATCAGCTAGCTCCCTTCCCTCAGCTAGATCCCACCACCTGCAATCTACACTGTCATCATCCTCACATCAGTGTGTACATCATCCTCACACTATACTAAATTCACCCCCGCTGGAATCCACCATTACAGAAGTCTCTGTACTTGGATGTAATTGCTGGTAATAGCCTTCCTCTTGGAATTTGTAGTTCATTTTATGGCAGAGCTGTCACGATTTTTGGGCAATTCTTTTAGACCAGACTAAATTTCAAAATGTTCTGCAGACTCATCTGCATCACCACTGGGTGTCTTGGGAAAGCTAAGTTTTTTCTTAGCAGCAGTTGCCAGAGAAACTGAAAGAGGAGACATTGTAGTGTCATGTTCCACATGATCTGTCAGCCTGCTCACCAGGAGCTCATTGCATCTCTTGAGATCTGGGTCAGTTGGAAAGAAAGATAAGACATAGCTTTTAAACCTATGATCAAGCACAGTTGCCAAAATGTAGTGATCCGATTTCAAGATGTTGATAACTCTTGGATCCTGGCGAAGTGAATAAAGTGATTGATATAAGTCCGAAATAGTTATAGGAATTGCTTTGTTTCATCTCCTCCTTCAATTTCTCAAGCTGCTTTTCCAAAAGTCTAATTAGGGGAATCACTTGACTCAAGCTAGCAATGTCTGAACTCACTACACAGGTGACTACTTTGAGTGGTTTAAGCACCTTGCACAACGCGGACGCTTTCTTTCCAACTGACCCAGATCACAAGAGATGCATTGAGCTCCTGGTGAGCAAGTTGAGAGCTCAAGTGGTACGTGACACTACGGTGTCCCCTCCTTCAGTTCCTCAGGCTACTGCTACTAGGAAAAAACTAAGCTTTTCCAAGATACCCAGGATGATGCAGATGAGTCAGCAGAACATATTGACATCTGGGGGTAAATGTATCAAGGTGCGATTTTGCAAATCCAGCGATTTTCTCAGGAAGGTTGAAACTTGCAGATGTATGAAGCTGAGATTTCATATAAAATCGCCAGAGTTGTGCTTCTGTAAAAATCGCTATTTGCAAAATCGATAGAGATCAAACTCCCGACTGTTTGCCACTGCAGCTATACAAGTCTCAAATGTATGAAGCTGCAATTAAGCAAACTCAGGAGAGTTTGCTTTAAAAAACGCCAGATACAACACGCTGCTTGCTAGGAGCGTGTTGTATAAAGTTTAAACCCATCACTGTTACACTGCCCTGTCATACAGCTGCCGGAGCAGCTGTATGGGTGTCACTAGGGGGAAGCCCACTCGTTTTTTTCGGCGGACCCCACTCCCTAAGCAATCCAGCCTAGCGCTGAACAGCCTGGGGTTGGTTAGTCATTATGGCAGGGGACCCCTGCCTCGTGTCCCCCTGCTATAGTGCCACCAACCCCAGTTGGTTTGCCTAGTGCTGGTTCCGTGAAAATAGGGGGGACCCCACGCCAAATTTTTCCCCCGATTTTCACCGAACCAGCAGTAGTCCGGCAGCACTAGGGTTAAGACTGAATAGAGGGGAGACACCACGCTTTTTTTTTTTTAAACTTTGATCTATTTTTAACACTTTTGACAGCTGCCAGAGCTCTGGCAGCTGCATGACAGGCAGTGTAACAGTGATGGGTTTATAGAACTCGCTGCTACAACACAGGAGAGTTAGCTAACACGGGAGTGTTTTACATTGCAGCAAATCACCAGAGATGACCAGCGATTTTGAAGATCAGGGTAAAAATCGCAGCTTTTCTCAAATGTTGATACATTTTCTCAAATGTATCAACATTTGAGAAAATTTTGACTAAAATCATGGGTTATCACCCGCATGTTGCCGCGATTTTAACACGCTGAAAAACTGGACCTTGATATATTTACCCCCTGATCTGGTCTAAAAAAATATGCCCAAAAATTGTGGCAGCTCTGCCACAACTCCACCTGATTCTACTATCATTATCGAAAGAATGGTGGAGGATTTTTTTTAACGACAGCAAAGAAATAGACACGTCAGCCAGTCCCTTTACATACTGGGAGGGAAAAAAAGGCAATTTGAAGACTAATGTACAAACTCGCTTTGCAATACCTAAGCTGCCCACCTCCAGTGTGTACTTGGAAAGAGTTTTCAGTACAGTCTGGAACCTTGTCAGCGATTGGCGTAGGAAGCTACTTCCTAAAAATGAAGAAAAGATGATGTTCATCAAAATGAACTGCAAATTCCACGCGGAAGTCCTTTACCAGCAATTACGTCAAAGTACAGAGACTTCTGTAATGGTAGATTCCAGCGGGGATGAATTAGTATTGTGTGAGGATGTTGTACACACTGATGAGGGTGAGGATGATGAGTGTGTAGATTGCAGGTGGTGGGATCTAGCGGAGAGAAGGAAGCTAGATGATGCTGGTATGCTTATTAATATTTTGGGTATAGTGGCATGTTGGCAATTTTATTTATTTTTTTGCAGTAAACTTTCACCTTTACTAGAGAGGTGCTTTTTCTTTAAAAAGGTAAAAGCATCTTTTTAAGATTTTTTGCTTTTATACATTTTTGTTACAGAGACTTCTGTAATGTTGGATTCCAGTGGGGATGAATTAATATTATCTAAGGATAATGTACACACTAATGAGGGTGAGGATGAGGCTGAAGATGATGACAATAACATCTTGCCACTGTAGAAATCATTGACAGCTCTGTTAGCTTAGCTGCCTTAAGCCCATTGTTAGCTTGTTTTGTGTGGGGCCCAAACAAACCAAGCACTTCAACCACAAAAGTGGCACCCCTTATTGTTGAAGTGCTTGGTTTGTTAAACTGTGCATGTCCTTTTTAAGATGCAATGTAAGGTTGCACCACTCTTCTTTCCTGACACTGCTGTGTGGCACAGGCAATGTTTCCTAGATGTGATATAAACTGCTGTGTGTTTGTGCATTGCTTTAACTAGCCTCTTGCTGCAGTCTTACATTTCTTTGACTGCAATGTTAACTTAGCTGCCTTAAGCCCATTGTTACCTTGTTTTGTGCGGGTCCAAACAAACCAAGCACTTCAACCACAAAAGTAGCACTCCTTGCCACTGGTTTGCTAAACTGTACCTGCTACCCCTTCCGTTTCTGTGTGAGTTTGTTAAACCTTTTTAACATTTGGGTGGGTGGCAGGTCTCAATGACAATTCCATCTTGCACCACTTTTTTTTCTGCCACTGCTGTGTGGCATTGTATCTTAGATGTGCTAGGAACTGCCTTGTGTTTGTGTCATTGCTCTGCCGCTTTGCATTCAGCCAGCTCACTGCAGTCTTTGTCCGAAAGTGTATGAAAATAATATTGTGACCTGTGAGGTGGTCAATATTGACTGATTGACTGGAAATGTCTGGAAATTAGTGTTATTGAGGTTAATAATAATGTAAGGAGAAAAAAAAGAGCAAAATTATGTGATTTTAGCATATTTTAGCATTTTTTCTAAAAATACAGATCCAAAATCAAAACCCCAAAAAAAACATGCGAGAGCGGTTTTAACAAAACCAAAACCAAAACACGCGGGTCAGTGAACATCTCTACTTATGACCAGGTTGGGTGTAAGTGTATCTGATGTACATCTAACATGAACTTGGTATATGCTACTGGTGCATTTTGAGATACATCTGACTCAGCATATGTGTGTAAATACGTTATTTTTATGTGTGTCTTTTTAGAGCTTTTTTTGGATGCAGATGTGTCCAGCTTAGCATCAGCTCCATTGTTCATTTATTCTTTCTGTAAGTACCTTCGCACCTTTATTTACTTGTAAGTGAAAGGGACATACCCACTGAAATTTATTTAATGAGATAATATTGCGTCTCTTATTTAGTATTGTTGGGGCTAAATCAAGGAATAGGTGTCTACTGACACATTGGAAGATAATAATTTATGCGTTTCTCACTGTGTTCATGATGCGTTCCTTGTTGGTGAAATAATACCATCTCTGGGTGACTTATACATTGATTCTCTTGGTCTAACAGTGTGATGAACTCGATCCAACAGCAAAGGTTTAGTGGTGCTATCTGGTAGTAAAATGTTATAGGAGTTCTCATTGACACCCACACATATTGAACTTTTGGCTATATTAACTTTAACTTGCATCCACTTTTCATGGCATCCTCCTTCCACTTGCTCATGTTTCTATCTTTTGTGGACTGTTTGTGCTTTTGTATTTTGTTGACATTTAACATATAGAAGACGGCTCGTGGAGGCAGAGTGAGTCTAGTGGGGAGATGCCTGGGATTTACAAATGTCTGATTTGCAGCTATTGGGCAATGAAAGCTGAAAGAGAAGCTCAGAGAATTTAGGAAAACATGTGAGGGTGCAACGTCTCGCAGGAATTTTGTGTTGTGCCGAGCTCTCTGTGGGAACTCTTTTGGTGTGAGGCTAGGTTCAAATACCTGTTTTTCCCACAACAGAGTCATTAGGGGAAGTTTGGACTGTAAGTGTAGAACCATGGCCCCACATCAATAAAGAAAAGCTAGGTAGATAAGATCTTGTTTCTGTGAGTTTATCTTGCACCTTAATCCATAAGAATATGTGTGTGGAGAGCAGCTTGACCAAGTTCTCTTCGATCTCTGTCCAAGTCTAAGTTACTGAAGTGAGTGCCAAAGAATAGATTGAGTCATGTGCGTGAAATGATAATATTTTAGAAGATCTGAGATACTCAAACATTTCTCTTTTAGAACTTTTGTAGTATGCAAATTTGACCCTTTACTTTTTTGCTGCCCAAATAAATTTTGAGATTGTTTTCTATGGGTCTTAGCTGATGCACTAATAGTAAGCCAGGGTTATAAGAGTTTGGGGAAAAGCAGTCATCTTGCAATGCACCCATGCCAAATTAGCAGTTTATTCCAGCACACGAAATCCAGTAAGTGGAATGAATCTAGTAACTGGGGGTAGTTTGCAGAATACAAATCACTGTATGTTTTAATAAGGAAGACCCAGAGGTATTTAATCTTTTGGGCCTGCCACTAGAATTTAAAATTAGTTTTAAACGTTTGAATTATTTTTCGTCGGTTCAGATTTATAATATCTGATATATTTGCATTGACTGTAAATATGAAAGTTTACTATATGTCTGGAGTTCACAGAGTAAGTTTGGAAACGCAATATGAAATTTGGATATGCTTAATAGTATGTTGATGATGAGCAAAGCTATCTTATGTTCTCACGGATGTGAAAGACTCATAGCCATCAGTGGGAGTGAAAGACACATAGCCATCAGTGGGAGTGAAAGACACATAGCCATCAGTGGGGATGAGAGACACGTAGCCATCAGTGGGGATGAGAGACATGTAGCCATCAGTGGGGGTGAGAGACATGTAGCCATTAGTGTGAGAGAGCAGCACGTAGCCATCAGTGTGGGTGAGAGACACATAGTCATCAGTGGGGGTGAGAGACATGTAGCCACCAGTGGGGGTAAGAGACATGTAGCCACCAGTGGGGGTGAGACACATGTAGCCACCAGTGGGGATGAGAGACACGTAGCCACCAGTGGGGGTGAGAGACACGTAGCTACCAGTGGGGGGTGAGAGACACGAAGTCATTAGTTGGGGTGAGAGAAACATGGCTATCAAAGAGGTTGAGAGACAACATAGCCATCAGTGGGAGTGAGAGACATGTAACCATCAGTGGGGGTGAGAGACACGTAGCCACCAGTGGGGGTGAGAGACACATAACCATTAATTGGGATGAGAGAAACATAGCTATCAGTGGGGGTGAGAGACAATGCAGCCATCAGTGAGGGGAGAGACACATAGCCATCATTGGGGGTGAGAGACACGTAGTCATCAGTGGGGGTGAGAGACATGTAGCCATCAGTGGGGGTGAGGGATGCGTAGCCATCAGCGGGGTTGAGAGACAAGTAGCCATCAGTGGGGTTGAGAGACAAGTAGCCATCAGTGGGGTTGAGAGACACGTAGCCACCAGCGGGGTTGAGAGACACATAGCCACCAGTGGGGGTGAGAGATACATAGCCATCAGTGGGGGTGAGAGATACATAGCCATCAGTGGGGGTGAGAGATACATAGCCATCAGTGGGGGTGAGAGACACATAGCCACCAGTGGGGGTGAGAGATACATAGCCATCAGTGGGGGTGAGAGATACATAGCCATCAGTGTGAGTGAGAGACACGTAGCCATCAGTGTGAGTGAGAGACACATAGTAATCAGTGGGGATAAGAGACACATAGCCATCTGTGTGGATGAGAGACACATAGCCATCAGTGTGAGTGAGAGACACGTAGCCATCAGTGGGAATGAGAGACACGTAGCCATCAGTGTGGGTGAGAGACATGTAGCCATTAGTGTGAGAGAGCAGCACGTAGCCATCAGTGTGGGTGAGAGACACATAGTCATCAGTGGGGGTGAGAGACATGTAGCCACCAGTGGGGGTAAGAGACATGTAGCCACCAGTGGGGATGAGAGACACGTAGCCACCAGTGGGGTGAGAGACATGTAGCCATCAGTGGGGGTGAGAGACATGTAGCCATTAGTGTGAGAGAGCAGCACGTAGCCATCAGTGTGGGTGAGAGACACATAGTCATCAGTGGGGGTGAGAGACATGTAGCCACCAGTGGGGGTAAGAGACATGTAGCCACCAGTGGGGGTGAGACACATGTAGCCACCAGTGGGGATGAGAGACACGTAGCCACCAGTGGGGGTGAGAGACACGTAGCCACCAGTGGGGGGTGAGAGACACGAAGTCATTAGTTGGGGTGAGAGAAACATGGCTATCAAAGAGGTTGAGAGACAACATAGCCATCAGTGGGAGTGAGAGACATGTAACCATCAGTGGGGGTGAGAGACACGTAGCCACCAGTGGGGGTGAGAGACACGTAACCATTAATTGGGATGAGAGAAACATAGCTATCAGTGGGGGTGAGAGACAACATAGCCATCAATGTGAGTGAGAGACACATAGCCATCAGTGTGAGTGAAAGACACATAGTAATCAGTGGGGATAAGAGACACAAAGCCATCTGTGGGGGTGAGAGACTCATAGCCATCAGTGTGAGTGAGAGACACGTTGCCACCAGTGGGGGTGAGAGACTCCTAGCCATTAGTTGGGGTGAGAGAAACATAGCTATCAGTGGGGGTGAGAGACATGTTGCCATCAGTGGGGGTGAAAGATACGTAGCCATCAGTGGGGGTAAGGATGCGTAGCCATCACTGGGGGTGGAGACATGTAGCCATCAGTGGGGGTAAGAGACATGTAGCCATTATTGTGAGAAAGAGACACATAGCCGTCAGTGTGGGTGAGAGACACATAGTCATCAGTGGGTGTGAGAGACACGTAGTCATCAGTGGGTGTGAGAGACATGTAGCCATCAGTGGGGGTGAGGGATGCGTAGCCATCAGCGGGGTTGAGAGACAAGTAGCCATCAGTGGTGTTGAGAGACACATAGCCATCAGTGGGGATGAGAGACACATAGCCTGTGTGGGTGAGAGACACATAGTCATCAGTGGGGGTGAGAGACACGTAGCCACCAGTAGGGGGGTGAGAGACACGTAGCCATCAGTGTGGGTGAGAGACACGTAGCCACCAGTGGGGGTGAGAGATACATAGCCATCAGTGTGAGTGAGAGACACGTAGCCATCAGTGTGGGTGAGAGACACGTAGCCATCAGTGGGAATGAGAGAGACACGTAGCCATCAGTGTGAGTGAGAATCATTGATATGTTTTCAGAGGCTGTCAGACCAAATTGGGTAAGAATTCAAGTGCTGTCTGTCAATTTACATATCAGAACACTTTTCTTAAATAGTTGTAGCTGCTTCTTTCTCTGATTGATTTTATCTTGCATCTCTGCTGGCATTTTACACTATTTGAATTAGGCAAAGTACACAGTAGTATAAGTGGTCAGCTGAGGTTTTACTATTATCAGCTTCCAGTTGTTTGTAGAAATTAATGTTCTCACCTGCAGGGCCGGCAGAACGCGGTAAGTGGGGTAAGCAAGGGTGGGAGCGTCATGTCTGTGAGGTGCTCCCCTCCACCTGCTATCCCTGCTTGTCGGCCGGCAGACGAAAAAAAGAAAAAACCCAGAGGAACCCGGCGCCCTCCTCCCCCTCTCCACACGCCCCAACACTGTCAGTGAGGAGCGGCGCAGAGAGGAGCTGCACACCGAGAGAAGAAGAGAAGAAAAGACTGAAGAGAAGAAGACAGAAAAAAAGGAAGAGAAGAAAGTAAGGTCATAGATAGGTAAATAAAGAACAGAGGGGACAGCTATGGAGGGCGTATGTGTCAGTGACTTTATATAAACTTTGTTTGTGATACAGTTTACTTGTGATGTTTACACTATAGGTTGCTATAATTACATGGCCTCTGATAAAGATTCCTTTACTGCTTGGTTGGCTAAAAATATTCTAATTTGCATATTCCTGAGACCATCATTAAGGGTAGTTTTATGTGGTGAAGGGGGCAACAAAATAAGGCGCACAAAATGATGAAGGGGGGGACATTGATGATGGAGGGTGCACAATTTGATGAAGGAGGAAGTAACAGTGAGGATGGTGATAGCAATGTGATGCAAGGAACAGCACTGAAGGACGCACAATGTGATAAAGGGGGCAGCAATGGAGAGTGCACAATGTGATGAAATAGGGGGGACAGTGATGATGGAAAGGGCACAGTGTGATGAGAAGAAGGCACAGTGGGATGAGCAGGGGGCACGATGAAGAAGTGGAATGATGAAGTGGCACATGTGAAAAGGGTGCACAATGTGATGGAGGGGCAGTGTGATAAACATGGCACCATGGCAAGCGATGTGACATTGAAGGGGGCACAGTGTGATGTTGAAGGGGGCACAGTGTGATAATGTGATAAAGGTGCAGGGTGTGATGTGGAAGGGGCAGTGTGATGTTGAAGAGGCACAGTGTGATGTTGAAGGGGGCACAGTGTGATGATGTAGCGGCACAGTGGGATCATAAGGAGGCACAGTGTGATGTTGGAGGGGCACAGTGTGATGATGAAGGGGCACAGTGTGATGTTGAAGGAGGGTCCAGTGTAATGATTAAGAGCAGGTGCGGATTGGTCATAGACCTTACCGGTAAATTTCCCAGTAGGCTGGTAACCTAATGAGGCTGACGTTTTTTTTTTTTTTAAAGCACGGAAGGTGACTGGTCCCCTCCCGAGGACCAAATAATACTGCAAAGATTTCATAGGACTTAATTTTGGAGGGTTTAATGTTGCTTGGAGATTTCCACCTACTTTGTAAGGATGTATTAGGTGTGGGGTAATTAGACTCTCTTGAATAATAGTCAGGAGTCAGAGGTGGAATGCAACATCAAAGGGCCCCATAGAGCATTGTTCTGCTGAGTGAAATATCAGCGTTTGTAGAGGAACAGAAGTTCGCATAGGCTTAGAGGAGGCGTTGGACAGAGTGAGACGTTCTTTAAAAAGTAGAGAGTCTTTGGTGCTCCTTATTTAGTGGAGCAATGCAGAAGCAAAATTGATAAAAGAATAGACAGCGTGCATTTTCAGGGGCTTTCATTGCTGTGTGAACGGCCTCATTTTTGCACATTTACACCAACTGAAATGTTCTTTATGTCTCATATGTTTTTATTGTGAGCAGTTTTGTACTTCAGATATAATATAAACATTTCTGGGAGTTTATTTACTAAACTGCAGGTTTGAAAAAGTGGAGATGTTGCCTATAGCAACCATTCAGATTCTAGTTATCATTTATTTAATACAGTCTACAAAATGACATCTAGAATCTGATTGGTTGCTATAGAAAACATCTCAAATTTTTCAAACCCGCAGTTTAGTAAATATATCCCCTGATATCAACTTACTCTCCTGATTTATATAAACCATAAACAAGGCTAAATCAAGCATTATAGCTGGGAAAGCTCAAAAGTTTTTAATAAAGGGATAAAAGTGAAGTGGTAGGAGGTTGGTCTTTAACACGATTCTTATATATGTACAGTGTACCCCTTCAGATTTCTACGCCTCTCAGCACACCTATATGCACTTCTAGTTTGTGTAGGTATCGCTCAAAAGCAGAGAGTGTACGTGCACCTTAAAGTACCCTCGTGGACCATCTTTGTGCATCAATGTAAAACCAAAGTATTTTGGGTGTGCTTGGCAAATGTGCTCAGTCAGGGTGAAGGAGCTGGCAATAGGTGAGGAAATCTAAAATATGGAATGTAAAAAATTCTTCATTCAGTGTCAGCAACAAAGAAACTGAAACTGGAAATAATAAATGTAACACAACTTGGGAGCTAATTTCAGGATCCATTTTTTTTTTATGCTTTGTTGTATCAGATTGTGCTGTGAAACTTTCTTATTGCTTAGAGAATCTATAGTGACATCTAAAAGATAGTGTTAGTATTATGTGTGATCAGTTTTAATATAAATGTGTTAATCTTGTCTGACATAATAATTAATATGAAGGACATACTACAATAGAGACAATGAAAAGTGTTAAAGTATATAATAATAAATGTACAATACAGTCCTTGGAAGTATAAACACTTATTTCTATAGCAAGTTGGTGTAATGTTTAAGATGTTTCCTGTGGACATCACATATAATTGATATCCACAGGGACCAGTAGATCTGTTTATGTAGTGCTGTTCTCCTGATGATTACTATGGAGAATCACCGGCAGGATGAGGTGAGGATGACATTGTACATGCAGTGAGCTTAGTTAGAGGAATATGTGTGGCAGAAACATACTTATATACCCATGCATAGAACTATAAATCTATGCAGTCTTTTCTCAGCCCACCATATAAAGATGCAGGAGGTGGTGGTCGTAGAGGGAGGGAATGGAGGGATTACAGGTCTCAGAAATCCCCCCCCAATACCAATAATCATTGACTGTGTGAAATATTTTAAAAAATTACTAGTTTTTTTTTTGTTTTACTTTGGTTTCGGCTCTTAGTGCAGTGCAGTTTTAAGACTTCATTCCTTCACTTAGCTAAATATTAGTAACATTTTTAGAGTCTCCAAATGTAAGAGAATGCCGTTAAATTGGTGAAAGGCAGTGACAGAACTGCTGTGAGTGCAGGTGCTATGGGTCTCAGAAGTCCGGCAATGTTAGTCCCCCCCCGCTCTAAGGCCTCAGCGGGAGACCTCTGCACATTCGGAGTGTGGGGTGTGTGGGCTCAGATGAGGCCCCCTCTCTGCTCTTCTCAGAGCAGATCATGAAGCCTCAGGAGGATATCGGCATCACTGGGCTCCTACCCAAACTCTGCTATGGGGCCTGCCGATGCTGATTTCCTCCCCTGTTGACTGCCATGCAATATGAATACACAAAGGTCTTAAGAAAAATACTTGGAGTGTTTTTACATTAAATATTATTACTGCTATTTCAAAATTGGGACATTGCATATCGGTAGGTGAATGAAGGCCTAGTGCTGACCAGGCTCTTTCAATAGAGCGTCAAAAAGGTTTTTTGTCCTGGGGTCATCAGTATAAGGTACCCACCATTAGTTTTCCTTGTAAATCATACATCTTGGAAGATAAAACAGACCCCCATTTGAATCAAGTTGAATGTTTTAGGTGTTCTTCCAAAAATCAAGCAAACTAATACTAGCAGTACTAATACTAACTCGTATATGCATGCATACTCAATCCTAATCCATGACTGTCCTAATTGTAAACCAGATTATGCTCAACAACTATTACTTTTCTAACAGAGTTCTGGGGGTATATTTACTAAACTGCGGGTTTGAAAAAGTGGAGATGTTGCCTATAGCAACCAGTCAGATTCTAGTTATCATTTATTTAGCACAGTCTACAAAATGACAGCTAGAATCTGATTGGTTGCTATAGGCAACATCTCTACTTGTTACTCATCTTTTCTAAAAATGTAGGAGACTCTCAAACAGCAGTGCAAATGTTTAAAAAAAAGTCTTGATATATTCTTACATGTCACCCTCTCATGGTTTGGACCATGTAGGGTTTGCTTTGGGGTAGAAATATAGAGGCCCAATAAAATGGTCTTTGCCATAGGCCCATTAATGTCTTAAAGTGGGGTATGGAGAACAAGGGGGAAAAAATCTGGAATAGCTTTTATTTTGGCTTAGGCAGCACTACAGTAATATGAACTTTTGTTATCGATGTAGCTATTTTGTCTTCCTTTAAAAGCCTATTCAATGTATATATGGAACATTCAAGACAATCACCTTCATAGCCATTGCTGGTAATTATTTTGACCATTAGAGGGCAGCAGATTACAAGAATTCACATGTCTAATTTTGTGTCCTATGGCAATATTTATTTTCATCATTCCCATCTTAACATTTGCAGAAGTGATTATAAATCACATTACTGCACACTCTAACCGATTACTTCCAATTATTCCAATTAATTCCAATTATTAAGTAGCGGACAAACAAACAGGAGCTAACTAAAAAAAAAAAGTTGCTACCAAGTCTAAAAACTAGAGATGCTCGGGCTCGGTTTTCTGAAAACTGAGCCCGCCCGAACTTAGGGTATCCGAGTAGACTTGTGAGCTGGCTCGGTACTTTCGAGCGTCCTCGGATCTGAATCAAAGCAAAATGTCTTTGTTGCGTTGTCGGATCTCGTGGGTTTTGGATCCCATATGTACCTCCCAACCCAGGAGATCTAGCGCTATTGCTCATACAGAAACATGGTAGAAGTGTTCTTGTCACTCTCAAGTCTCTAGTGCCATTGCTCAGTGCCACTGCTCACACAGAAACAGGAGGGGTAGCAGTGATCTTGTCACTCTCCAGTCTCCAGTGACATTGCTCAGTGCCATTGCTCACACAGAAACAGGAGAGGTAGCAGTGTTCTTGTCACTTGACAAAAATGTACTGGAAATGACTGGAAATTAATGTTATTGAGGTTAACAATAATGTAGGAACAAAAAAAGAGCCAAATTATGTGATTTTAGAAATAAAAATAGGGATTTTAGAAAAAAATAGGGATCCAAAACCAAAACACGACGTTAATCCAGATCCAAAACCAAAGCCAAAACAAAAACACGGTGGTCAGTGAACATCTCTACTAAAAACGGGTAAAAGTAGTACATGACAAAACAACCTAATACACATATCATTATTAATAACATGTATTTATATAGCGCCAGGGGACAAACACAGTAATAAAACAAGACATTGTATTAATAGACATATAGAGAAGTAAGAGGGCCTTACTTGCCAACTTATAATATATATGACAAAATGAGCGTGATACACGGTTATATGAGGCTAAACACACGTATTGCATATTGGATCAGCCAGATAGCAATGGGGAAATGCTGCTTAGTGGGGCTATGTGATCCAGTCAGGGGATTTTTAAATATTAAACAAAAAAATAAATATAATTTTGTGTGATCTGTGTAGAGTGGTAGTAATTGGGTAGAAGAAAATAAGGAGGTTAGATTATATCTGCATATAACAGATGAAGATTGTTGTTTGTAGTCCTCAGGTATTGTTCACTGTTTGCTCTACTGTGTTGTTTCCTGTGATTTCCTTCAGTTTGTTAGGGCCTGATGCAGAGTTGGCAGTAAGATCGGTGTAATTTATGATAAAAAAAAAAGCCTGGGGTAGAAATAGTGTATACAAAAGCATAGAGGAAGGAATCCTGGACGTTACATAAAAACATCCGTTTACCTGTTGCCCTCTAGTCCCGATTCTTGAATTTAGATCCATTAAAGCTTACAATATTAGGATCAATTAAAGCTTACAGGATTTGGATCCATTAAAGTTTACAAGATTTGGATTGTTTACAGAGGAAGAACACAGATGTTGGTTAGTATTATTGGGGTTTCTATTTGTACATAAATGATATGGTTAAAACGAAGAGTGTGTTTTTGTTTAATTTTGCGTTTGTGCACAGGTCGCAGCATGTCTGGGCTACCATGGGTATGCTGGTGCTTGTAGTACTACAAGAAGTGTCGACAGTAAATTATTTATGCATGATAGCTTTTCTCAAGCTAGAATATCAGCAACTGTTCTTTAACTTGTAAGTTGGTCACATGGTGCATCTACCATTATTTTCTTTAAATATGCAGAACATAGAGCAGACTCAGCAGTTATAGTTGACAGACTTACAATTCATCATCATCATCAACATTTGTTTATATAGCGCCAGCAAATTCCGTAGCGCTTTACAATTGGGAACAAACATTAATAAAACAATACTGGGTAATACATACAGACAGGTAAGAGAACCCTGCTCGCAAGCTTACAATCTAATTCCTGTTATTTGTGGCCACTTATTCACAGGTCACCCTGGGCCACATCTGCACTTGGCCTTTGGAAGTGCCTCTGGACAAACTTTTGGGGCTGGCGGTGGCATTGCTGTTCTGTGGGATTGTTGTAGTGGTGGCATTGCTGTAGTGTGAAATTGTTGGTGCAGGTACAATTGCTGTGGTGTAGGGTTTGTGGTGCTATTGCTGTAATTTAGATTGGCTGTAGGCTAGTGCTGTGAAGTGTGGCATGGTATTGCTGCACTGTGAGATCAGGATAACTCATACTTACCTACTTTCTACTTCTTTTTTCTGGGAGAGGGGTGTGTCTGGAGGGCGGGGGGGGGGGTCGGGGAGGCCAATAGCATCATATTGGCCCCGCTCCCCGCAACAGAAATTGCGGTTTGTCGCGGGAGGGGGGGGGGGGGGGGCAGTGCAAATATGACGCGATTCCCTGCGGATCGCGTCATTTTGGGGTGCCAGGTGCGGGATGTGGGAGATTTGCCAGCTCTCCCGGGACTCCGTGAGACTGGCCCGAATTTCGGAAGTCTCCCAGACATTCCGGGAGAGTTGGCAAGTATGGGATAACTGATTGCATTAATGCGGAGAGGTAAAATGTGTTGCTGTAATGCATGTGAGGTGTAGCCAATTGTTGTAATATGGAGAGTTTGGGCTATTACTTTTATGTGGAAGGTATTGATGTAATGTGGAGGGGATTGCTTTTGCGTCATTTCATCGTGGGGATGAGGCCAAATTGATGCGGTTTGTCGTGCCCCATGCCCTTCCGTCCTCCCACTTCACTCCCCCGCTCTGCGATGTCCTGGAAGGTAAGACTACAAAGTTGGTAAGTATGGCCTTAATAATTCAGACATTTCAAAGATTCCTGTCTGGTGTCCATCTTTTGCAACTCCCATTGTATTCCTAATAAGAAAGACTGTAATCAATTGTTTTCTATCTATTTTATAGTACTGTGACCCAATGATAATTATTGTGACAACACAGCCTACTGAATGCACAGCAGTGTCTGCATGTGATGAAGCACGTAAATGTGTCATCATAGCTGTGGTGGTTTAATTGCTATTTGAACGAGACATGGCACAATTCTCCTGGTGCAGAGTGAAGCCTTTGATTGTCCACTTCACGTATCACATGAAGTATGACAAAAGTCTACTGTGCACCCCAATCTTTCAGTATTGATAGATTTATGTGAAAGATATCTAGGAGGGGTGGTACAATGGGCCTGTTGGTTTTGGAATTTGATTATGAGATACATCCCAATAAGAACCTTGGAATGACTATCCCGATTCTGACACCACAAAAGTGATTTGGCCTATCGAAAAGTGTGTGTCGCTTTGGTGGACATGGTTTGTCACACCTGGATAGAGCTTGGGTGAAGCAGAGGCATTGGTTGGACAGATTGTGGTCGGGCTTAATTTGTACTGATTTATTATTTTAAATGTTGGAAGTTACTTTATGAACTTAAAAACTGTGAAAGAAATAGTAGTGAACTGTGCCAGCTGAACACACTCCCATGATCACAGCTCTGTCAAAAGGTATCCTGGCTTCAGGATGGAACAAAAAGAAAGCTGAATATTCTGACTCTAGAGTGCAGGATGGAAGAAGCTAGGGAGAGAGGGTGATGTAATGTAGGGGTATAATATTTGGATATTCAGACTGCATGACAGTGCTCCCACTAGAACATGTCACATTGATATGGTTAGAGCACATGGAAAAGACTGAGGGTCTTTAGAGGAGATATTGACAATATGAGACTATAAGCTGTTAATTTAATGCTGAGGTTGAAGGGTAACAATTTAATAGTGGGTTGTATATATTAATTTATTGGTGGGGGTAATTAATGCTGTGGTAGTTTGAAGGCTAATAAATGATTATAGGTTTGGGGAAATGAGAGCTATTTATTAAATGTAAATACTATTAGTTTGAAGTCAGGGCTGGCTTGGAGGAAATAGTTGTATTTATCAAATGTGCATACTATTAATGTCTGTGTTGGTTGCAGGGAGGAAAGCCGTATTATTAAACATGGGTGCTATTGATTTAGAGGTTTCACTAATTGCTAGGCTTTCCATACTTCATGTACCTAACCTTTTTCCAAACAGGACCCCAACATTCCAGGGTCCATACAAGATACTACTGGGCTTAAGACACCAGAAGCCACAGGTAGTAAAAGCTGCAACAACGGGTAGGAGAGAACATGATAGTCTCATGCCCCAGTCTGACACTGAATGTATATATATGGTCCCACAATTGTACATCATTGCAGGAGTTAACAGCAGCATTGTACGTTGTCAGCCATTTTAACACTATATTCAGTCATACTACTCAAATATAACACTAGATCAAATAAATACAATTCTTATTTATCATTTATAATCAATCTACAACACAGTCACATATTAATCACATATTCTCCATGATCAAATCTACAACATCAAATTGTCTTATTAACTCTATTTACAGCATTGAAACCCTATTACAAGATATGCAGTTGCACATTTTCCATTCAAATACACTATAATAAATTTTCACATACTAACCATCTGCATACCAACACAAAACTATATATATCCAGATTCAACCACCCTCCATTCAAACTCCATTATTATCCATTTTTCATACTAGCAGGCCTCTACTATAAATTACCTTTCAGGACTCTTCACATATAGACAAACCTCCATTTCATTTAGATGACAGTTTCCAGCAGTTGGACCGTGTGTCTTACCAGGGTGAAAGCAGGGAACAAAAAAAGGACCTTTTCTGCCTCGTGTTACATAATATCAAAACCTTTCTTCTGGGTGGAGTTAACCTGTCACAGGAAGTGCTCATAGCACGTAACCTGCCTCGAAGGCCACAAAACCTGTTTTTCTAATTACGGTGGGAGAGTAGAGCTATGTGCATAGTCACTTCTCTGATTCAAGCATGGTAAAATCTGATATATTACATTAGAAAATGGAATATCTTTATCAAAGGCAGTAGGAGAAGTGGTGGTATGGCATACCACCGTATACCAGCCCACATCGACCACTGGTTTCATGTCTAAAAAAATGAACAAGGAATTTATGAAAAGAGGGAATAGGGCTTTTGTGAGGCTCCTGTCAAACTAATGCAGGAAGATTATGGTGTTTAATGTGCATATGAACAAACTTCATATATCCAACATGTTTAATTCTTTCTCAATAATTTTCTTCATCATTGTTTATTTAATGTATTTTATTTATCAGCCACTGGGATACACTTTCCAACCAACAATCTTACAAATAGAGCATTGTAAAAAGTTTAGTCCAAATGTTAAATGAATTCCAAGAATTATCGCTTTGGACATGGAAGATTTGCTGATGCTGTGAGAGTATAAAACAATGAATAGTTATTAAAAGGTACAAATATATGTGTGAAATACCTTAAAAGACTATAACTACAGATATGAGAACTACGCCCTTTAAGAAAATCAAGTGTTTCCAATGGAACAGACAATAGCAAGATGCAAGACTGAAAAAAACGGCCTGGAGGAAATTACATAGAACTGGACAAAGGATGTTGCCTTATATGTATTTATTGTTGCAAAGAAATATTTGCTGAGCTAAAGAGATTTCTTTATATGTACTTACTGTTGCAAAGAAAGATTTCCTTATATGTACTTGTTAACCAGTTAATGCTCGAGCTTAGGTATAAATAAAGGAGCAGTCTGAGAAGACTCTCAGAGCTGATTTTGAAACTGCAACAACTTGTTTGTGTTTCACTTCCTCCTCTCCTGTGGACAGAATTTTGCTAATAGGAAATCAGGTTATCAGAGATCGATAATAGGGGCACCAAGCCTCGGTACCCCAACAATGCCTAGTTCTAACTTTAAACATAGCCGAAGCTTGAAACCTATTCTTAAAATACCTCCAATACTGCTCCTAAAATTCATTCTCATACGCTCTACTTTTGCAAATATCGTGTTGAAATCCTGAGAGGAGCCAGTTAAGGAGACCATTAGTCAGCACTCATTCATATGTTCAAGATAAACACTGTGGGGTGTATTTATCTTTGAGCAGCGATACGTGATGAATTACCGCTGCTATTTACCATGCCGGTCTGTTGTGGGAGCCCCAGGGAAGAACCCCCTCCTCCACAATGGATTTTTTACTCTTCACCTGTAGCCTAAAGTTGCCGTCAAATGGAGGAAATGCTATGTGCATGAATGGCTAATATTCGCTGCTGCGCATATTGATCTGACTATCAACTTCCCGGCTTCATTGAGCCCCATAAACAAGATAAGGGAACGCAATCCTGAGATCTTGTCATCCCACTTGGTTACTCATATTGCAGACCCTGCAACATCACCTTTACATTTCCAACAGGAACTTTTTTGAGCTCAAGTAGGATTAGACCCCAGTTGTTGATAACCTCTACCTCTGATAGCAAGTAGCACCATACCAATATAACACATGTTTAAAATGATAGTCTAATTTGAACACCAGGTCATCTCCAATACTGCTTTCATAACATAGAATAGGACTGCAAAAAGTCCTGAAGTATAGTTGAATCATAGTGTATAGATAACAACTTGACATTTCCAAAAAGTAGAAATATAGGAGGATGGAACACCCACCAAGAACCATACAACTACATCTGGCTGCTTAAAGCTGCTTAATGGCAGTGCATGCACTTATGTCTCCTTAGTACATCAATCTCCAAAATTTCAGCAGGTGTAGATAACTGGACACATCCAATGAAACAATGAAGCAATGAAGCACATCAATATTTCAATGATCACAGACTTATGTAGTACACAGAGGTACATCATAGGCACAGCAGCGTGTAGGATTAAGATGTCCAAGTGCACACAGACTATAGGCACAGAAATAAATGCATGGTCAGAAGGGCAGGTGGCTAATAAAAAGTAGTCAGTATAGAGGAAGATCAGGATGCAGGTGACAGGATTGCTGGACACTGATCTGAATGACTCAATTAACTGGCAAGGGATCCTTGCAATGACTGAGTCTTATAAGCACAGGTATTCCCTCCAGCACATGCACAGCATCAGTGTTCATCAAGAGATCTTCAGATTAACTGTTACTGTGTTTCTTTAGGCCCAAACCATCTGCCAATCTAGCAAAGGTCTGTGTTTCATAATTCCAAGCAAGTCTCTTATATTGCACGTTCTTTATAGTAAACATTACTCTAGGCCTCTGGGCCTCAGATGACATCAAAACTGAAACATTTCCTGACAGCTTCTAATATAATTATATTGTTTTAATATCTACAAATTAACCTATTGCCTCACAGGTACAAATTGTCTTTACTAGGGACCCATACAAGGAGATAATGGGCTTCACTGCAAGTCACAAACATGTGTTGGCCCAAAAATAATCCCACGAGGCAGCAGCTGACAGCGCACAGACCAAGAGGCAGCTCGTAATGAATAGTCATTCGGTAAACAGGCAGCAGAGAAGATCAGGAGTCAGATGAGTATCAATAAAGTATCACACAAATAGCACAGTCATGAGGCACATTACTGTGCATCTAGTGGACTTTCAAGCATAGTGCCTGCTCACATTAACAGGTGTGTAGCTGTCTCGTGGTCACATGTTCCAGCTATAAAATATAATGGAGAAGAAAAGGTGTGAGGCCTGCAGCTAAGAAGAAACCTGGCGTGATGCCGAGGGTGCTAGGCCAGGTAATGCAGCTCAAATCGTCATGTTGCATATTGTATTAATAGGTCATAGATTGATATTTTCCCCCAAACAGACCTAGATTTATGTTTGCCCCCCCACCCCACCTCTTCCCCCATCCACGTTTGTTGTGCATCTACACTTCCCTGCATTGCGTCATGAACTATCCTCCACTATGTTCCATACACCATCTGTATAATAGAAACACATGGAATTTACAAGTAATTAAAATATTCAAATTTATGGTGATTAAGATCAGATAAGAAAGCATTTGATGAGATGCCAGTGAGACAAGCAAACAGACATCTCTACAGTTCTGCAGCCTTAGGTTTATGCCTATATGATCTTTCCTAGCTCCACCAGCTACGGGGCTCATTCATGCTGTTAGAACACACTGAATAAGGAATTGCCTAATCCGCCCTGCTCCTCCACCAAAAGATGCACCATTTTGAGCTCCCAGCGATGCCACCATCCTGCTCTGCAATTTGCTTCCATGTAAATATTTGTGTACTCATTCACAAATAGTCCTGAGGCATTCAGCGAGCCTGACACATAATAATAGTAATATAAATTATTTAATTTAGTAATATAAATTATTACAAAACTGTAGTTTGAAGGGGCATAGAAAACTGTGAATACATGTACTACAATGTATATAGTACATAGTACATGTAATACAACTTATACAGTGTTAAAATTGCCAGTTAACAGTATCTCACCAAAAGAGTTTCTGTCTACATCTAAATATTCCACACTCCGAGATATCAGTAGCATATTTATAAATAGCTCTCAGTATTCATATTTCTCATACAAATGTCAATAAATGAATATTTTATGAGTTGTTCTAGAATTGCTAGAGAGATTTCATAATGTTTAGATAACAGGCTGAGAACCTAAAAAAAATATTTTGTAAACTGTTTTGTTGGCATACTCCTTGGACTGGAATGAGGAATATACTGAGAATGAATTATGTTATTTTCAGTGTATAAGGAGCAACAGTAATTCCTGTAGTTTTTGCAATCAAATGCTATTGTCGTCTACCTGCCATCACTCACGTAGGTGATTTATGTGTGTTCTTAGTTTCTTTCTTCTGTATTGTCAGAGATGCTAAATGCCTTGTTGCCAACAGCTGATTGCAATTTCTTGGAATGCAGGTCGCATCTATGTATATAATGCAGGTTGCACTTTGGGAGAACTATATTGACACATAGTGCACACGTTTAACAATCTCTTACATGATTATGTGACATCTATATTGTATGTATTTACAGGCATATAAGATAACTATTATTTCTATGTTAAGTTAAGTTCTATATGCAAAGTCTACTAGTAATTAAATGTCATTTCTTTGTATTTTGCAATGTATTAATAATATTAGGAGCATATGTTTTGTATAGGGATTGTTTTTGGGTACAACTTCCCATGTCTAAAAGATAGTTATTTCTTGGTTCTGTTGGTGATATATAAAGCATGAACATACTTAGCTCAAATCCTCCATCTTTTCCTTCCTAAATCATGTGTTGAGCCCAGTGCCGGACTGGCCGGTGGTCATATGGCCGGTCCCGGACAGTCAGTGCACTGTCAGTGACAGGCTTCCTGATAGCTAGTTCCTGGGGAGGAGCCAGCCATGTGCCGCGCGCATTGTCCTCCATGCTGTCTGAGGAGCCGACAGAAGAAGACGGGAGACAGAAGTAAGAAGAGAAAAGAAGATGAGAAGGTAAGTACACAGAAAAGGAGGGGGGGGGGGAGAAGAGAGAGGATGCCAGACAGAAAACAGGGGGGGGGGGGGAGAAGAGAGAGGATGCCAGACAGAAAATGGGGGTAGAAGAGAGAGGATGCCACACAGAAGATGGGGGGAGAAGAGAGCGAATGCCAGACAGGGGGGGGGGGGGGGGGGTGGGAAGAAGAGAAAGGATGCCACACAAGGAGTGGGGGGCGGGGGAAGAGAAAGAATGCTGTATAGTCCATAATTATTCCTAATGAATATTTATATAAACTGACAGTTTCACTCTGTGGCATAATGATTTGGGGGCACTATTGTGGCATAAAATGATTTGGGGGCACTATTGTGGCATAATATGATTTTGGGGAACTACTGTATGGTATAATATGATTTGTGGGCTCTATGGTGGCTGAATATCAATTGGGGGGACGTACTCAGGCATGAGGGAAGGGGGAGAGTGTTAATATAATGTGGGAGGTAGGCTATTAATTTATTACTGGAGTTTAGGTGGGGGCTAATTATTCAATTGGTGCTATTTTATTTGTGGGGTGATGTGGGTCACTTTAATTTAATATTGGGGCCTAGCAATTTAAGAAGGGGTTATTGGACCATTAGTTTAATGCTGGGGTGGATTTGGGGCCATTAATTGAAAGTGGGGCTGTTTGGAAAAAAAATAATGTCTATTTATTAAATGTGAATATGGATTATTTAATGGCAGTGATGGTTGCTGGAAATAGGTATATTTTTTTTAAACGTAAATGCTATTTTATTTATTGCTGAGGTTGTTTGGAGGGAGGGAAATTAATTGTGAATACTTGTATTTTAATGTTGAGGCTGGAGGGAGGCCTAATTATAAAACATGGGTTGTATTGATTAAACACCAGGGGGTAAATGTATTATGGTCCGGTTTTTTCAACTCGCGGGAGATCGTCGAGTTGACAGCTAAAATTTAAAGCGGCGCTGGCTTGTAAAGGCAAGTTTGCCAGTGGCCACGAGTGATATATCAGTCTTGACACCATCCACTCTGTGTCTCACCTGACTCCCTCCTCCACTTCCTACTCTACAGCCTCGTTAACTCTATTCCTGGGTTTTCCCCAGCTAGTGATCGACCCTCTGTTTTTCTGCAGCCAAGTCTGTCCCCACCACTAGGGGCAACAGTGAACACCAGACTTTCGGAACAGACTTCGGGTTTTGCTGTACTGGCTGGAGGGGTTCCTAACAGTATTGCCTGTGTATTTGTCTAACATTTGTCTAAAATGATAACCATGTTATATAATAGGGGACCCGAGCGTTAATCCAGCTCTGGTTGGAAGGAGGGAGCGGATAGCTGCTCCCAGTCCCTGGATAGGACACAGCCTGCAGAGCAAGCTGAGGAGCTCTAAGTCTCACAAGATTTGGTAATCTCGTGAGACTAAGAGCTTCCCTGCTCACTTTACAGGAAGTTCCCATCCTGATGGATGTCAGCAGCACCAGGAGCATAGATATGTACAGTGGGCTGGGGGTGTCATAATGTGCCTGGGGAAATGGGATGATGTGGCTGGGAGGGCGAGATAAATGTAATGTTTTATTATAATGTGTGTATCAAACTTTTCTTTTTTTTTTTTCATTACATTTCCTCTTTATCCGTAAATAATGTAGCATAATTCAAATTCTCAAAGGTTCCCACTTAAAGGATCAGATAGATTTGTATCCAGTTATCCAATTTATGCTTGGGTGACACTTTGTGGTCTCCCAAAATATCCTTCCTATGGTTAGTCTGATGAACTGACATGGTGAGAATATGCTGTTTGTTGTATTTATTGCCATCTAGTTTGCCATTTTTCCTCTCCGTCTCCTCTCCCCATTCTTCTCATTTCCTTACCTTACCTTCTCCCACTACCACACTATTAGTTACCTGGAACATTTACCAAGAAATGTCATGCTGCTTCTTTGCCAATATTAAAATGGGGTACAGTTCAAAAGTACAATTCACCCCATTTTGATGGAGGAAGGAAATGTGTTTCCCATTACATGCACTGTGGAATATCATAACCTGTATTTCTCTTCAATATTAAACTAAAAAATAAATATTTTTTTTGTGGAAAAATGGGGCAGTTAAAAAGAAAATGGAGAGAAGACAAGACACATATAGGACAGTCAGGCTTTTTTTCACTTTAAGTTTGTATCTCTCTTAATTCCTGAAGCATGCAAATTAACATGATTCCTAAGAGTAGGTTCCTATAACTGTTATTTTGCAACCAAAAGGATGCCTGGGTGAAGTTAATGTTCTGAACAAACCTCAGGTCACATAGGTGTTATTGATCTTTCAATTCAAAATTGTGTCGTGTGCAAGTTCTCTGCCTTCTGAACACCATGTTTTTCTTGCTGAAAAATGCAATGTTTATTAACACTCATGTGACACCAGCTGAAGCTAAGCTACAGAACGTTGTCAAATATGAATCATCTGTTATGTGTGGTCAACATTTACTGCATTTTATTGCATATTATATTTAAAAGAGGATCTGCCGCCTTTATTTTATATAGTAGAAAGAATAGTTATATAATAGTTATGTAAACATTTCTGTCTTTCTTCATTTGTATAAGTTTAGGTTATATTAATGGGGAGGGGGGACATTCAGCATTTGCCAGTGGGTTGACCATGGGAGGGGGTCCATCATAAAATCTGTCAACAAAGACTTGATGGGAGGGGCTTTCATCTGCTTCTATTTCACCCCCCTAGGAAGAGACCCCATGTGCCAAAGAGTCTTGTCTTTAAAATGAATTGATTCGCCAAGGTTCATTTAAATTTAATTTATATTAACCTAATAGTGTCATAATAGTGTTTATTCTAATACATATATATTGCTACCATAATCCAAAGTCCTATATCTGAACCTATCCCAAGGTCTATTCTTGGACTTATTATTAACCAAAGCCCTAAAATCAAAAGTGTAAGTGTTAGTAACCCTTGCACAGCATAATTTGTACCAATGAAAACATAACAAAATCATGTTTTGTTTTTAACTTGTGCAGTTCTCTTGTGGAAATTTGTACACTGTACTTTTTGGGATACGTTTTTCAAATTGACACAAGTGTTTTGCAAAAGGCCTACAAATGAGATCTTTGCCCTAGGCCCACCCTGCAACAGGCGCACTGTGTATACATTTCACAATCTCCTACCACTTTAGAATCACTCCTTACTACATGAGCCTTTTTCATTTTCTCCTTACTTAGTTCATAGTTTAGCCTCATTTATAGTTTAAATTAATCATGAGAATGAGAGGACATTGGGACTGTTATTATTACATGTGTCACTTTTAAGCTTTTGAAGCTTATCTGCAGTGGGCAAATGACCTAGAGATGCCCTTCTTTCCAAAAGTGTAACTAGACGATATCCAATGCACCCAATTAAAAGTATAGGATGACTTGTAGTACATTCTGGGGGCAACGCCTCCACTTTTCCTTTCTAAATCTATTGCTTAGTAAGAAAATCCACATTCCACCCATCTGTCTGTGAAAACTTCTGCCTCAAATGTAAAGCGACTTACCTGGACTCAGTATGTTCTTTTGTAGGAGATTAACATTAACTTGTTCACCGGCTCACTGTTATCAGCTCTCCTACAGAAATAAAGAGATGAATAACAGGTGGATACCATTAGGGTGGTCTGAGGCATGACTACTCAGGACGCTACTGCCTTGATTATGATCTGGCTTGGGACAGAGGAGCTTTTATATCTACCAAGTAACCTTGTGCAGGTACCCTATTCACAGGACTGTGAGGGCCAAACTAAGGTAGAACGTCAAAAGGAAAGGAAATAGAGTAAGATGCATAGTCTCCTCTTGATAGCTGTCTTCCTTCTTGACTGTCATCTACTGTAGTGGATGAGACACAATAACCCTTCCACAAGAACTGTAAGCTATCTACCCGAATAGTGTGTTCCATCCACACTAGTCTAAATCAAGGTGCGTTGACCCTAGCAGTGTATGTGGAGAACAACTGCCCACTTGAACTAAGCACAATTAGGTGTAGTGCACTATCCTAAGACTAAACTAAACAAAAACAGTGCCAGAGATGCAATATCACCCACAATATTACAAGGTCAGTAGCAAAAGAAGCAGTAACAACAACACAGTGCTGGGCAAAAACTAGAAGAAAGGTAGCACAGGAAACTCTACCATTAATTCGGACCTGGCTAAAGGGAATCCTAAAGATACAATGGACAGGAGGACAGGGAAGAGAGAGGCTTTAGGTGTCTGTACTATACAATGGGATCCTAAGAAAACCCATGTAGCAGGAAAATGATTGCGCGAACATGGTTGGCAGCTTTTATTTTGGTGTGAAAATTCCATCAGGCATGCCCAGCTTGTTTGGGCCTATTTGGGCACAACTTACAGTTCCCTGGTGCTAGTGGACCTCCTTGGTGGTCCAGTGGTTGTAGAACCGGTGATTCAGTTCCTATGTGTAGGGTACGACTAGTGTGGGACTAATACCTAGCTAGTGCCTACGTGCCTAGTACCTGACTTGCAAAAGACAGTCTTACCAGTTTCTGGTAGCTTTCATCCTCAGCGGGGAGGGGTGAGGGGACTGTGATGGCTCTAAAGCTTATCCCTGCTGTGCTCTGCCTAGATAGTGCTGTCCATCTGGTGATCCTTGGCCTTTTCAAAGTTGAACCCACCATCTATTCTTTTGACTCAGTGTCTTCTCACTTGTCACGGCATCTTCTGACCTGACATGGTGCCTCCTGTCTTCTGCCATTCTCTGACATTTTCTCTTCTGGAGTTCAGTTCACAGATTTGTTTGGGTCCTGGACCGGATGGACTAGCTGCCGTTGGGGTTGGCACGATCTTACTTGTTGACCATAGCTGAATAGGTAAGCAGTCCTTCTTTCTCTCCAGGTGCCTTTTCACACAAACAGTATCATCTTGCCTGGAAAACCCATGTGCTTTGAAGTTAATCTAGGCATACCTGAGCAAATCCTGATGCACAGCATCAACAATGGCAATTTTGCACTGTATATATCTGGTTTTCCATGTTGTGAATGTCTGTGTTTGCCCCTGTATCAGTAGAGCTCTTGCAATATAATGACTATGATCATAGAATGAATGCTAGTCAGTATAAAACTATCATTTCCTAAAGCATGGATAAAGTATAATATAGGATAATAATAAAGGATAAATAGTATTTACATAAAAAAATAACATTTGTATTGTCATTCATTCCCATAAGTTCCACCGTAACAATTGTATTTAGAATGTTTGTGTGCTCAGATATATCCATTACAGTATACTGTATATTGTAATGTTACTAACACACTGTATTAAATTGAATTTTAAAGAACTGAATCGTGCTGCCAAGCACACGAATGACACCCACCGCTTAGCATCTGTTTTCTCAGATTTCACAGCTCCTACAATGGTTCAGTCACTGAGACAAAATATGATTATAGCTATCACACAGAACAAGAATAAGTGTTTTAACATGTTTTCACCCGGAAGCCGAAGGCTTATTGACTGTAGAACCTAGGCACATACATTTCTGATTTCGCAGCTACAAGTGTGTTCAAAAGGAAATATAAGGAAATGTAAGGTCTCTTTAAGAATCACCAAAACACCACAGCTGTGTACACAGTAGGAGTCATAAAAACATTGTATAGGAAGGGAGGTGAGTCATCCAAAATTAGAGAGCACGAACCACCAAATGTGCTTCACTGAGCTAATCTAGTTAGCTGAATGAGGGATGTAGTAGAGAAAATTGTACTATAATGAACATGTACTATACAAGCCTGGAAAGAAATATGTGAGCTGCTGTGGTTCAAAAGGCTTTCTGTACAAAAACATCAGAAATGTATTCTTGGAAACATTAACTCTTTTCAGAATCACATAGAGTAGCTTCTTATCTATTATATCTGCGTTCCTGTCTACTGTTCAACATGCCATATAAAAGCTGCACAGATAATTACCAACTGGGGGCATGCAACTACAAGAGCAACATGATTAATTTATTGGATTTTATTTTAATGAAAACAGCCGAGAAATCATACAAGTCAGAGGTTTTGGTAGAACCGCCCTTAACCAGTTTTATTAAGCAAAAAAAAAAAAAGAAGAACTTCAAAATAAACACCTTGCCTGTCTAGCACTAACTAAACACAAGTTGTTCCTGAGTGTCAAACTATAAAAGAAAACATTAGAAGTACCAGCACGTATATTTTAATAACAACAAAACTCAGGCAAAGAGGATGTCTAGCTTGACTGCTTTTTAGCACCAATACACAGGTGCAAGTGCTAATCTGGCCTGAGGTCCAAAAGACCCAAAATGTGGCCTAAAGGATGGAACACACCCTCACTCTCCATCCATAACCCCGGGAACCCTTTACCAGTTTTTTTTTTACCAAAGGCCAAAAGCCCTTAACAAGTCGTTAAGATACAGACAAATATTTTCCAGGGGTTTTAAAACATGTAGGTCAGAAACCTGGGACAAGCTTACATGCCCAAAAACACTATCCCAGTGTTTTTGTCACACATTCCCCTTCCTTGTTTCAACTTTGGGGGCAGAACACTTGTAGCTCCTAAACAGAGGGTACAAGACAACGCATCTGCATTGGAAAGTTATGTAACGGGCCCATGTTCATATGCTAAAAAACATCTTGTAACCCTCTGCAGAGTCTTCCCTTTAGATAGAGCAGAGAGGATGTCTAGTTTAATTACTTTTTAACACCCTTACACAGGTGCAAGTGCTAATCAGCCTATCTTCTGGCTGGAGGCTCAAAGACCCAAAATGGGGCCTAATGGATGGAGCCCACCCTCAATCTCCTTCCATCCTTTACCAGTTTTTGCCAAAGGCCAAAAGCACTTAACAAGCCATTTAGATACAGACAAACATTTTAAGGGGTTTTTAAAACATGTAGGTCAGAAAGCTGGTGAAAACATAGCTGTCCAAAAACACTATTCCAGTGTTTTTCTCACAATATAGTGTGTATATATATTGACAAAGTTATCTAAACAAAACGCATATATTGTTATTGTTAATTGTTGATGTGGCAGTGAGGTTCTTATTCATTGTCCTTAAAGTGAAGCCAGGTGGGTTATAGATAGGGATAAGGTTGCAAGATACCGGTGAGGGGGTAGGCTAATTAGTAGCCATTGTTCTCACAAGACTACTCCAGATGTTTGGTCTACAAAATGGCAGGGGAAGTTTTTGTGGAAGTACAGCTCATCTCCACTCCCTTTCCCACCTCCCTACCTTGTCCAGCATCACCAATGTTTAACAAGGAGAGACCCAGGGGTTTGCCCAGGGGTGGGAATACGCTATGGAAATTAGACCCTAGATATAAGGAGCCATCCCTGGGGGGTGGCGATACTTATTCTGATATTTGATTGATGGAAGGTGCAGTGTAGTTGGTTTTGAGTTTTTGTTCTCTACCAATGGACTACAGCTGCAGCTAAGAGAAGAACTCCATGGGTCTTTAAGTCAGGACATCCAGGTGACTGTAGCTCCTTAGGCAAGTGGATTAAGGGACAGATGATGTGGTAAACCTGCCTGGCATTTATTTAATATGTGTGCATAATAATCTAGTGATTGTTTTTTTTATTACAATACATGTATTGCTTTACTTTCTAACTGCATTTGCCTGAGTGACTAATAAGAAACTTAGAAGGTACTGGGTAGGCTTCCCTGGCCTTGGAAGGCACCCGTGGGTGGCTAGCCAGAGAGAAGTGGGTAGATTTGGGCCAGAAAACCTGGTATCTTCACAGTATCATTTTTCTATTGGTAGGTTAACCATTTGTGGTGATCCTTATGTGAAATTGAACCCAAGCAAGTTAAAAAGAAGGTGATTAGAGAAATCATTACAGATAAGCCTGATCTATGGTCTTTAATTGTATGTAGTTTTTAAATCATGGTATTTGCAATATTACACTAAGAGCTCTCTCAAACTCTTGCTGTTTTTTCATTCCCAGATTCCCAGATTGCCCCTCTGCTGGTTGATGTGCTTGGGCTGGAGCAGCTGCTGTCAGATTCCGAAGAGCGCTATTAACAGAGCTCATATATATATATATATATATATATATATATATATATATATATATATATATATATATATATATATATATATATATATCATATATATATATATATATATATATATATATATATATATATATATATATATATATATATATATATATATCTTATGAAAAGTGAGCAAACAGATGGCTCCTCACGCACGTTTCTGCTGAACCACATTGATGCTTTTTTACTTGTTAGGATGGATAAACGATCTTGGTAGTGTCTTCAGCAATCAAATCAAATGTTTTGACAGAAATAAACACAGTCCAATAGCCCTAAATGCTGGCTATAATAGTTAGGTCCCTAACTAAGACTTGGTGCTAACAAGTCTGTGTGTGAGACTTGTTAGCACCAGTCTCACACACACAGCTCAAAGCCAGCTTTTTAAGCTTCCTGTCAGGCAATGCTCTGGGGGATTCTTTAATTGATTAGACTCTGGGTAGCTTTTTACAGCCCTATGTATTCCTGGCCAGTAATAGCTTAGTAAAACTCTTTCCCGAGTCTTATCCTCTCCTATATGACTCCCATAAAGATGTGTGTGCGGTTTCTAATATTAAAGGTCCATGTACCTGTTGGTATTAACAGCTGTTCAGCTTTCCTTCCCTGAACAACCACCGATCTATACAACAAATCCCCTTTAATAAAGAAAAACAGTACACATTCTGCCAGCCTGCCAGCTTTCACCACATCATTAATTTTTACCACAGATCTAAATGCAGTTTCTAGGTTTACATCATTATGTTGGTCCCTAGCAAAGTCCTGCAATGAAATGAGTCTTGGAACTGAGAACCATTTCTCAGCTTCTTCTGCTGACCCCAAAGTCTCCATGACAGTGTCACTGGTAACTGAATGTGCTCAATTTTCCCTTTTATTTCCTTGGGTGAGACTTGGGACAATTAGCGGTCATGGACCTGTATTCAGCATCCATAGGTGACAGTACTGTTGTCTCTTTTCCCGGGCCCAGTAAGAGTTGTACAGGCTCCTTTAAGATTGGACTTTTGTCTGGTGTGTCAGTTGCCAATATGTCCAGCCGGATCCGGTAGTTTTGGGGCTATAGTAGCCACTACCTCAACTGTTTGGCCTTTTAGGGTAATTGGAAGTAGAGTCTGCTTGTACTCCCCAGTAGCTCCATGAATGCACAGCACCTTCCCTTAAGGTAACCTTGCAGACAGCTCTTTTGGAACCAAAGTACTGAAGACTTTTGTCAACTCGCTTCCTGAATCCACCAGGGCCAAAACAGCATGCCTATTCACCAGGACAGTCACTCGGAATGATGAAGGACTCCCATGGATGGAGACATAGTGCAGCGACTAGGAAATCCTGACCTCCACCGAGCCATAATACAGTCCATTTGTTTCTGTTGCTTTAGACATTCAGCATGTAAGGGCCCAGGTTCATTACATTCAAAACAGAGAGGTGGAGACATTTTTCTTACTGGTTCCACCAGCCGTGGTGTCCACTTTGGCTTGAGCAATAGCTTTGGATTCTCCTCTGGAGCCTTAGTCATGCGCTGCAGTGCTGAGTAATGGTCTATCGCCATAGAAAGTTCCTCATAAGACCGTGGATCCGCTTGTAGCACCCATCCCTATAAGATCCTTTCCAGCTCACAGACACAATAGTCAATTGCCAGTATCGCCACCATATGGCCAGGTGTATTGATATTTGGCTGCAACCAACTCTTTATCACATTAGAGAGATCAGCCAACTGTAAGCGAATTGATTTTCCTGGTAGATAACGCTAGTCATGGTAGCGCTGAGCTCCCCCCGCTCCAGTCACACCTATCCGGGCCAAGATTTCAGCTTTTACTTCTTGATAGACAGTAACCTGCTCATTAGTTAAATTAACAGACGCACACCAGGTTTCTGGTGGCCATTTTAGTCTTGTGGCGACTTTCTCAAAGGCCAAGAGATATGCCTCCACATCATCTGAGGCAGTCATTTTCTGCAAGACAGATACCTCAAACACATCATGCACCTGCCTCACTTGTGCTAGCTCTTTGCGCAAGAGCTTGGTATTCTCTATCTGGGCTTCTGCAACCTGCAACATTTGGACCTGCTGTGCTTGTCGTTTAGCAGCTACAGCTAGTAATGCCCCCTGCTGTTCCTGCTGCCTAGTGGTCACATTCATCAGAGCCTTCAAGAGTTCCTCCATATTGCTTTTTTGGTGTGAAGGAAAATGAAACCTTGTTTCCCTAAGCATAAATGAAACAGATTTGTTTGTGGGAAAGGCTGTATGTCACTTGTAGTTCACAACAACCATCAATTTTATACACCCGCTTTGTGTTTAAGGTTTGAATCATCTCTAAACACATATTTGCAGCAAAGATTTTGTAATAAACAGTTTTATGCATTTGCTTTGTGATTAATGTTTGATTCACCTATAAATTCCTCACATTTAAAGCAAAGATTTTGTAGTAAACATTTTTACACATTTGCAAGCAAACATTTGAAGTAAGCAGGTTTTTTCAGTACTTGCAAACAACAAAATAACCAACAAAAATTTTATGCATTTGCCTTTGTGTTCAGAGATTGCAACACTTGTTTGTTTGCTTGCAGCAAACAAACATTGGTAGTCAGGAGGTTTTGCATAACTCACCACCCTGGATTTGTTGGCTTGCGGGACAGCAAAGATCTAGCTGTCTTTTGCACATCCCACTTGTAACACCACTTGTGAAAAGCATGCAAACAGGTGGCTCCTCACACAGGTTTCTGCTGAACCACTTTGACGTTTATTTACTTGTCAGGATGGATAAACAGTCTTGACAGTTTCTTCAGCAATCAAATCAAACATTTTCACAGAAATAACACAGTCCCATAGCACTAAACGCTGGCTGTCACAGTTAGGTCCCCAACTGGTCACTGGCCACTTGCTGGCACCAGTCTCACACACACAGCTCAAACCCAGCTTTATAAAACTTCCTGTCAGGCATTACTCTGGCTGATTCTTTAATTAATTAGACCAAGTGTTCCACCTCGTCTCCTGCTGTGTGTGTATGTGTGTGCAGATTTAACCCTCTCTTTACCTTTAGACTGTGGTTTAGGCAGGAAAACCACCACTGTTTCCTCTATTAGAAGATGCCAAATTGTCACAATTGTCACTATATATAAATATATATATATATATATATATATATATATATAACATATCAGTGAATGGAATTTGATAGTTTTATAGTGTAGGCATACCCTTGCCCAAGAAATAATTAATCTGTTTTAATATAGGGAGTTAAGAGCATGGGATTCCCCTAAAAATTTACATCCAGGGCCAGGATAGTACAGGCCCGGCACACTGTAACAGGTAAACTTGAGAAATATCATATTTGGGATTACAGTCCCAGCCTTATCACCAGAGGGAGGCATCACTGGGCTGTGGGTGTAAGCTTAATAGGTTAAAGTGATAAAATAATTAAGAATGTTTTTGGAACAACAAGTCTCTTTATGAATTGACAGCCATTGACTGTTTAGGTATACAGACACTTGTTAGTGCCAGCATGCTCCCGACTACAAATGTCTGCCAGAGCATGCAGGAGCCCACTGGAACATATAGTTTAACAAAAGTAGTGAAAAACACACCACAATTTAGTATTTAAAATAAATACTCACCCAAGTCCGTCTTTTTCAACTGTAATATTCACCTAAATCCACATTGAATGTTTTCTTCTGTTCTGAAGTAATCTGAAAAACTGACAACTCAGAACGAGTGAAGAGTACTTCTTCCTAGCTTAGTTGCTATCTTATAATTTGCCCCCTCCCATGGTAAATCAGTGCATTGATGAATGGCACTCAGATTCATCCCAATCCTCCTGGCCAGTGGTGGTTGGAATAATGAGTTAAATTTAGAAACACTTTAGTTTACTGTATGGAAATCCTGGCAGCCATTATCGGCTTGGGCTTGCTGAAGCTTGTAGAACTATCAGATTGTGTTTATAAAACTAGAACAGTCATCATTCCCTGCCAGCCAGAGCTGTTAATGGTTCACAGAGAAAACTAATAATAAATTAAAAACACAACTCTGTTTTAGGGATCTTCTTTTTTTCCATCGTGAAATAATCCAAGGGTTAAAGAAATGAAAAAAACATTGTGAAACCACTTGAGACTTTCTCCGAGCAGAACAACAAAACAAATGAATAAGAAGGGACCACCGGATGAGAAAGAAACCAGGATGGCCTTGAAGGAGACTCACTGGGTTTTGGGTCTGTTAAGAAATTTTGAGCTTCCTGTGGAGCTTGCGTCACCTGACTTGGTAGGAGGATGGATATGTGGCAATGTGACTGACTTACCAACGCTGTTTAGCAGAAAATTTTCTCTCACAGCTAGAAGACCCCAGGGCATGGATGTATTGAGGTTTTGTGAACAGTCCAAACAGAGCACTTGTTCCTAATACCTTTATTTAGCGGAGATAGGTGGTGTCAGACTTCGGGGGAGGATGACATGGGTTTGTCACCTGTCAATCAGAGTAGACCTGGGGGAGGAGCTTGGGGTTTATAAGGCTTGTGCAAATGCAGAATAATATCTAGTGACCTTAAGAGTAGTGTAGAAAGCTTAATGCATGTAGTTGTGGTTATAATCAATATAAAGCATAAGTGTAAAATGATGCTGTTGGTATTGAACTAGATGGCATGGTAAGTTTTAATCTTTTTTATAAGCAGTATAAAAACAAAGCATGAAACAGATAATATATCAGCAATCAATAAACCAGCTTCAATACAAACATAAATCACACTGTTTGCATAAGCCAGAGATACAGACCTTCCTGGCGGCGGCATAGGCATTCTGTTGGAAGAAATATGACACATTAGTTGGAGAATAAATGTTATCTCTGTCTCACATATACATATAATGTTAGTTTGCAATGTGAAAAATCCAATACTACATGTGGACCTTAACTCCATCATTGGTCAAATAAACAGACCTCTACACTACTTTCATATGGACATCACCTAGGAGGTTGAAAGTAATCACATACTGATTCTGAAACATCACTATTGCATAGCAGGCTTTGTACTTTATCCAATGAAGTGTCATTACAAACTATCTTGCTTTGTAATGGGCCAGATATAACAGTAATCTTATCTGGAGAAAAAAAAAGAGTTTTATTTACTCTTTCATCTTCAATTATGCAAGAAACTGCGATTTTTTTTCCTCCTCAAATCACTCCAGCGCCATTGGAGTTGTATAAAAGTTTGCCAACTGCACCGTATACACGGCACAGGCAAACATCTGCAGCATTATAGGCTGCATTTTTCTCCTTGTTAATGTAGGAGATGGTCTGAGAATAATATCCATAGTTAAGGTTAGGGCCCTGAGCTCCATCCTCAAGAAAGTAGCAGCCCGCATGCTTGCAAGTGAATTAAACTTTTCAACATTCTTCTCACTGATCAGCACTTGGCGATGGGTCTTTTTCTTCTACACTCTATCTCCCACTTGTAAGGATGTATATTTTGCATTGATGTGTAGTTAGAGCTACAACGGTACCAGCTTTGAGGTGAATGTTGACTCTGGGTGCAGCACGGTGGCTATGTGGTTAGCACTTCTGCCTCACAGCGCTGGGGTCATGAGTTCAATTCCCGACCATGGCCTTATCTGCGTGGAGTTTGTATGTTCTCCCCGTGTTTGCATGGGTTTCCTCCGGGTGCTCCTTCCACCTACATACTAGTAGGTTAATTGGCTGCTATCAAAATTGACCCTAGTCTGTCTCTGTCTGTCTGTGTGTGTGTGTGTGTGTGTTAGGGAATTTAGACTATAAGCTCCAATGGGGCAGGGACTGATGTGAGTGAGTTCTCTGTACAGCGCTGCAGAATAAGTGGTGCTATATAAATAAATGGTGATGATGATGGCTGTCATCTCCCTTTGTCATTTTTGTTTCCGTATTTTCTGGATTGCCTTAGATTTGGTGGTCCTCTGTGAACTCTGGGACTGAAACTTTTATACATGTTCTTTCGCACTGGTCTATCTTTCTGTCCTGCACCTTGGCTGTCTGGTCCCTCCACTACTTCACCCTGTACTGGGACATTGGGATACTCTGGTCTGTGCCCAAATGGTCTACTCACATAGTGTGGTGGTAGCAAAGCCTCTGGTAACAGCGTTGCTGATTAGCACCCTCTTCTTCTGTCGCACTTTCAACTTCTTCTGGCTTCTCTCCACCTTCACTGCTTTGATAGTTTTGCTGGTAGGTACGTGGAGGACTTGCAAAGCACAAAAGGGAAAATGTCCTGCGCTAGGCTGTATACAAATGTATAATATATTGTATGTGTATATCAAAACAGCTGTGAAGCAAGGGGCCAATTGTTAATCCCCAAAAAAAGGCAACAAGCTCCAAACACTATAACAAAACACAGCGCTGAGATACTGATCAATTAATAAATATGTATGGTGGTAAAAAACCAGTTCAGAAAACACCAATATATAAAAGTAAATGCAATTTATTACAAAAGTTACCTATTGCTTAATAAAAACATTGATGCTGTGAGCTCAAATTGACAAAAACCTCTTATACGTAAAAAAAAATATTTTTTATGTAGAGATTGGATCACCCTTAATAAGAAAGTCATTCAAGGCGGACTTTGTTTACAAATTTATTTTGGACTTTGGTGACACTAAGGCACTCATTTTTGGATTGAAAGCTGCTGACAACAAAAGAAAACTTCAGTGGTGAGTATATTTGGGATTTATTATTTTAAATAAAAATATATGGTGTAAATGAGGGTGTTCACTGTATTTATTGTGGGTTTATTATTTTTAATAAATGTTAGTGGTTTTAATGAGAGAGTTGTGGTTTTGTAAACATTTTGGTTTGTGGAACTACAGGTCCCAGCCATCCGTAGGAGTCAGGGCATGTTGGCACTTGTGGTTCTCCAAGTGCCAACGTGCCCTGGCTGCCATGAGTATGCTGGTGCTTGTAGTTATACAAAAGCAGAATGCCCACACTATTTATGGCACCTGGGCTGGCTGGGACTTGTAGTTCCACAAAATAAAATGGCGTCTGTTTGCTTTTTTTATACATTATTCGCCGTTATTACCCTACACCCACCGCCCAGGGATATAGGAAGAGCCCTAGTGCTATCGTGTCCCCCTGCTATAGTGCCACCAACCCCGGCTGGTTCCGTGAAAATAGGGGGGACCCCACGCAAATTTTTTCCCCGATTTTCACAGAACCAGCAGTAGTCTGGCAGCACTAGGATTAAGAGTGAATAGAGGGGGGACCTCACGTTTTTTTTTTTTTTTACACTTTGATCTTATTTTAATACTTTTTACAGCTGCCGGGACCTCCGGCTGTATGACAGGCAGTGTAACAGTGATGGTTTTATACAACTCGCTGCTACAACACAGGAGAGTTAGCTAACACTGGAGTGTTTTACATCGCAGCAAAGCACCAGAGATGACCAGCGATTTAGAAGATCAGGGTAAAAATCGCAGCTTGATACATTTGATGAGTTTGGGACTAAAATCGCGGGTTAACACCCATGATTTGCCGCGATTTAAACATGCTGGCAAAATCGGACCTTGATACATTTACCCCTAGATCTGTTCCTATCGATTATTACTATATTAGTTCATTTGGTATGTATAATCATGTTTTAATAGTAATGTAATGATTGTAATGTGTATTCTGTTGCATCTAACAATTTATCAACATGTGTAAGGTTGAATTAAGATTATTTTAGCTGCAATCAGATTCCAGGCGCTTCAAAGAATCTTTTTTTTTAATCTTCCTTATTAAAAATAAATGTCAAATTTTATCTCCTGCTTTGTAGCACACATAAAAGTGTACGTTGACAAATGCTTCCTAGAGAAAATTGCTAAGATTTAGGATGGATGTCTCATCCTTAGATTGTGACTATCTCTGATTCTTAAGTAGGCAATTTCAAAACACGCTGTACTGTGCTTCAGCTGTGATGCCCAGTTGATGCACTTGTTTACATGGAAGATCACAAAACAGGGAATTTATTAGGGACAATGACTCATCTATACTAGTTCAATGAATTTTTCTAAAATATTTATTTTAGCTGACCATTAACTGTTTGGCTCTTGATGACCTATGCCTGTGAAGATTTATTTTAAATTATATATTATCAAGTTTAAAGAATATACCAATAAATTCAGTGTTATTCTCATTTAAGCTTGAAACTAATTGTGACTGTGTGTGTTTGGAGGTATCAGAAAAAGGAAGGAAGGAAGAAAGATAAAGAGGTAGATGTTTCTGTGAATTGAAATTGGCTGGGCGGTTTACTCTTGGCTTGCCGAAAGAGAAGTGTGCTTCCTAACACTGAGTGCAAGAATGGTTATCTTATAAATAAGTAATGCTAGGGGTGTAATGCTAGGGGTTCATATATTTGACCAGAGTTATTTAACTGAGAGTAATTTACAAGCAAAGTGATATTAAGCTTATGTGTATACATATGTTGGAAGCAGTAACATGAGACCTGGCGAACCTTGATGACAATACTGTAACGCACTTCATGAAAACACAAAGCAAAGCATTATGTACCATTAAATTGTTTAACATCCAATACTGTTGGTCTACCACCAGATTTCATATTGAAGCAATCAATGTACGCATGGGTTCGAAACCCCATTCATTATAACATGATAAATGAATAGATAAATAAATAAAAGCCTACATTGTAGCACCACTGTACAATCTATAACCTGCAACAGCCCGCAATAGCCTATATTTAGGTACCTGGCAAAAAACCCTCCAGCACTTCCAATAGTTTTCAAGCCCTGGGCTGAAAAGAGATGATGCTCCTTAGTAAACCATGAGCTCTGGGTTCTGGGATAATACATAAATATTAGGAACCTGGTTTTACAACTCTGCAACCCAAGAGTTAGAAGTACTGCACTTTGCCACTCCACGCAGTTCACTGTCTCCATTATACTAACATATCATAATAAGTAATAAACAAAGCACTGACAAATGAGTTTAAAAATCTTTCCAATTCTGTAGCATGTACTGTGATGTTTTGTAGTATATCTTGAAAGCATGCATGTCCATATTTGCAGGATTCTGCCATTCATGCCAGCCTGTATCTGGAGAGGCAGGATTGGGGCATTCTGGATGTCATAACACTTCCTAAACTTAACATCATAAAATCCATACTCATCATCTTTCCTCCTGTCAACGTTGCTATCCCTTCTAATATTTCCCTCTCTGTGAATAACATAACTCTCTTTCCTGTCAACCAATCCTGCTGTCTTGGAGTCACCCTTGACTCTGCCCTCAGCTTTGCTTCTCATATCCAGTTCCTCAGCAAATCCTGCCACTCCCTCCTCTGTAGCATCACACAAATCTGTCACACGCCGGTTGTATAGTCAGGTCCCGGCTCTGTGACTTTCCCTTTAAGAACCATGATTCTGCTTGCTTCTCTTTCAGAGACATTACTTTCACAGGTGTTCCTAGCTACTGTGATCTGGACCACTCCCTAAACCTCATTGGTCCTGGAGCACTATATGAATCTCCCAAGGTTATGGACTCATTGCCTGATTTTTGTGTTACTCAGTCTACCTTGGTCTGGGTTGTATCTGCTGCTGCTGTTACCTGTGTGCTGGACTTCTACATCTACAAACCACCACACTGCTTACTGAATCTCCTACGGCTGGGAACCCGGGTAGCATCCCGTTGCCTAGCTAAGCAACCCGACGCAGTGAAATCGGAAGCAGGCAACCGTCCTGGAGGAGTAATGAGGGACAGTGCCTGACATGGAACTCTCTACCCCACCTCATTAGACGCTCCCCAACCTACAACCCTTCAAATGCTCACTCAAAATTCACCTTATCATGCTCATCTATCCTATTATTTCCTGACAATCTTATCCAACACCTCCTCTTCCTTCAGCTGCCATCTCCATTTTATCCTAACTGTCCTACTGTCTTTCACCAATCCTCCCTCTATAATGTAAGTTCATTGATAAACGTTATCAATGACCTTAATTGATTGTATTACATGGAGGTTAGTGGTGAGAGCCCCCAGTGGAACTATGTGATTAATAAATGGGTAAAAGAGGGTTTGTATAAGGGTATTTTTTTTTTTTTAAATAAATTACTTTACTGTGGTGTCTGTGTATTTATATCCGTGTAGTTTTTTTTTTTACAGGTGAACTACAGGTCCCAAGGGTCCTGGATGCCATTGTATGCTGGTGTTTTTAGTTCTATAAGTGCCAGCATACTCTGGCAGCCATGGGTATACCAACATACTCAAAAAGATTAGGCATTACATGGCTTACTGAGACCTATATTTCACCAACCAAAAAGATACATTCTTGTCAATTAACTCTTTATTACTCCACACCAGTGCCGTAACGAGGGTGGTGCAGGCGGTGCCGTCGCCCAGGGCGCAAAGCCAAGGGGGCGCAGCAGCTGCCTGCTACCTGCCTTCAGCCCTTAAGTTCCGTTTAAGGGCTGAAGAGAGAGAGAGATTTTAACTTACCAGAGTTTGATGCTTCAGCCGTTAAGTTCCGCCGACAGTGGACAGTGACAGTGGATGCTTCAACCAACCGGAGTTTGGCTGAAGCATCAAACTCCGATGAGTTAAAATCTCTCTCTCTTTCTCTCCTCCTACCCCCCCACCCCACCCACAACCTTAGATGGGGGCGCAGGTGCCCTGTCTCGCCCAGGGCACCAAAATGTATAGATACGGCACTGCTCCACACTTACCATACTGGGTGTTACATCTGGTTGACATTATGGCAGGCAGGACTGTATATCATGCCAGTTTCTACAGTCATCTAATAAGATTGAAGATGGATTGAGACAGTGCTTGTGGACAGAACCTTGGGAACTATGAAAAAAAAGTTTTTAGAATATGCTAATTAAATGCTTTCCATTCTAACCCTTTTAAATCCTGAGTCACATGGGAAGATACGGTGACTTGCAAATGTATTCAACTCCACAAATGTCGACAGATTTATCTGTATTACAAATGACAGTTGTTCCAGGCTGTATTTTTATTACGAACCAGTAAGCTCTTAAAATTAATTTTCAAACTCATAATTCATTATTTGTCAGAAGATTTTTTGAAAAAATAAAACCTGAAAAATGCAGGTTGCATAAGTATTCGACTCCTGCAGACTAGTACTTGGTAGAACCACCTTTTTCTGTAACCTCAAACAGTCAGTTTTTGGCTCCTCCCCTTTCCCCCAAGAAGCCATCCAGTACATTCTGGTGCCGAAGATTAAGTTTTTTTCGCCAACTTTTTATAACTTATTGCAGTGTCAAACTGTTCTTGAATGCTCCTAGTGCAGTCTGGGCCTCTAGTTGCAGCTGTGCACCCCACAATAACGGATACCTTTGCAATGAACTTCTCAGAGGCACCCTGGTAGATGCAGTTTTCTGGTAGTGTGCATGTAATAATATATCTGCTATTTGCAGGTTATTACATTTATGGTTATATACTCCTATACATTCTTGCCCTGTGCCATCCTCTTCTTCCTGACAAACTCATTCAATGTAGATTCAATTTAGATACCCTCAGTTCTTATTTTAGCTACAGGGTCTGATTCAAGTCCAAACAAAACTTGCAAGTAAGTTGTGTTTGAAAAAAGAGCATGAAACATGTGTGTAATTCAAGTCCAAGGGGTTTAAGAACCCAAATCTGGGTCTAAGTACGCTTTGCCTATACAGTACTCGCCGTATATAGACACCCAAAACAGACTGTAGGGTACGCACCAGCATGTACAATAAAAAGTCACATCAAACTGCATAAAAAATGTTTAAGTAAATAAAATAACAATCAGCATGATCATTTATATAAATATTACACTTAAAAAATATATATGTTTTACATTATGTAGCTACATTAAGATGCTTTCAATGTATACTGAAAGTACTATGTGTCTACCTTACAGATGATCTATGCTATCCAGTGGCACGCATACATGTACTAACTTCTTCCCTACTCTGTGCTATATATAGTACTAGCTGAAGTACCCGGCATTTAAATCTTCGAGTTATTAAGCTATCAATGAGTTAGATGTAACAGTCAACATTTTAAAACTAATTAGAAACTTAGCGGCTCTTTAAATACACCCATGAGTTGGCTGCCCAGTGTCGTTTTTGTTTTTATATTAAATGTCATCTAAATCCATCCAGTGGAAGGCCCAGGACAGGCTCCTCGGTCAAAGTTCTACTCAGTGTACACCAACAGGAGGTCTGACCAGGACCTTAACTCCTTAAAATCTGGCCAGGATATAACCTTGCGTTGGTTTCATTTCAATCGGTGCAGCGATGTCGAAGACGTTAACCAACAAACAAACAAACAAGCTTCTTCTTTTCTATATATAGATTTTAGAATAAGATTGTACAAAGAAATCCATATGATGGATGAAGTGAGACTTTCTTTTCCAACAAACACAATATCAGAAATCTGTTTTTATTGAATGCGGCTAACTATTCATTTTGCCTAATTATGCAGAAGTGGTTAGGCTAAACAAAAGAAGCACTGTGGGATATAAGCAAACATGAATACACAGCAAGTATTCTTATTTAATTAATTATCTTTTTATTAAATAGAACACAAGCTAACATTAGCTCTTAAGTACAAAATTACATTTTAATATGCTTTAACTTTTTTCTGCTTTTAGCATAATTCAATGTTTTATTTCATAAACAGCATATTAAATGCATTGAAAAAAATTAAGACAAGCAATTTAGATAAAAAATGTTTACTTAATGGAATGAGGGATTCATTTAATGGTTAACTCCACTGATAACTAGCTTTTAGTATAATATTTGTACTAATCTAACTAGCAATAATTGAAATAATAGTACTCTAAATTATTTTCAAGCGTAGTTAGCATTGAGAACCACCAAGAAGCAATAACTAGCATTGCTACCTTCCCAAGGGGATTTAACTTACCAGGTCAGATCCTACTTGCACTTTCCCATTCACAGCACTATTAACCTCATTGCTGGGAATACATACAGATAGTGTTAAAAGACATTTAGGTTAGCGGTCGGGCTGCCCTCAAGTATGATGTGGCAATGGATGGAGGGGATTGTATAACTGGTTTGTGAGCAGTGCTGGCTGTTTATATGGAAGAGTTATTAGTAAAAAAAATGTTAGGTTAGGGGGCATAATATATAATAATATATTAATAATGAAATTTAACTCTCTTTTAGTGACTTTGTAGATTTTCTTACTTTATAAACGCTCTAAAACATAGCTTCCTAATAGACTGGTGACCTTGAGTCATGTTTTAGAAACCAAATACTGTAAGGGAATTTAAAAGCTAACTTCCAATGGTCTCATCAACATGTTCTTCTTTTTTACATATTGTCAAAGTTTTAATGGTGTAATATGTGCAAGTCAATTACTTTCTTAATTTGAGCTAAACTCCATACTCTCTCCCCATCTCTATTAGATATAGCAAACAAAAACGTCACATCTTCCTTTGGTTATTATTTTACTTTATTGTCATTATTAAAGTAATTTCATAGTTTTCCAATAAGCATTGTCTAAGCGATTTGTGTGGTTCCAAAGCATAAGCAATTTATTTAGCAAAAGCAAAGCAAGTTTAGCAGTTCAATAAACAAGTATAATAGAGCCGATACCAAATACCCACATATGCTGCATTCTCTGCTGAACCCAGCTAGACAGTCCTTCAGTCCAGAAGACTGTGGCCAGTGATGACTGTCTTAGCTGGTCCCAGGGAGCTGTATATATATGCACTCAGTGATACAGAGAAAACAATACAGATGATGTGGCTTGCTTCTATAGGTTCAGGCTTCATGAGGGTCCAGTGTAATGCAGGTCATAGGCCAGTTCAAACGAAAATATCCAAAGGTGAGGGTCAGTTCTCCAGGGGATGCACTCTGATTTTCCCTCCCAGAATCCAGTTTAAACTAGTCTATTTACACTATACAGACATTATCATTCTAATCCTTTATTCCCTACAATCTATAACTAACACACGCAATGTGCGTTTTGTTTGGCTATTGCACCAGATGTCTGCGAATAAATTGGGGGATTAGAATGATACTAAACATGATATGTTTCCTGTAACCTGAACCTTAAATATCACTAAAGTGTACTATAAACTATAAACCAAATACCATCTGCTCATAAACGACTGTGGAATGGAACCATTATAAATATGAAATATATAAATAAATGAATGTGAAAGTGCGAGTGTATGCGTGCGTGCTTTATCGTTCGATCGCACCATGACACGTAACACGTGGCGTACTGATCGCAATCGCACGGTAAAACAATATTAATCAATATACATTCTTTCATCCAATTATACAACTTCGACATCATTAATGTTGTATTTATTTAAAGAGAATTTATAGGCTTCAAACATGATTTAGAGCATCAGCTCACTTTCTAGATGAAGAGCCTCATAGAAGAAGGACAAAAGAAAGCACTCAAAGTATTCAATACTGTTAGATCTAGTATTGATGCTGAAGAAAGCCATGTTGATGTCTTGACTTTTTAATGTGCCATAATGAAGTAAAGTTAAGCAACAATAAAACCTTTTGCAGGTATGATATATAACCAATAATAGAAAAATCTACTTGTGGTTTTATTTCTGGGTGTTGTTACAAATATATGCAAGTATTTGTATGCACTCATTAGATCTTGAGGTGAAGCAAATCATTCTATTAAAGAGATAATTACTTGACTTCAAGATCTGGAGGTATATTTACTAACCTGCAGGTTTGAAAAAGTGGATCAACCAATCAAATTCTAGCTGTCATTTTGTAGAATGTACTAAATAAATGATAACTAGAATTTGATTGGCTGCTATAGGCAACATCTCCACTTTTTCAAACCCGCAGTTTAGTAAAAATACCTCCTGGAGCAGGAAGTTTAAACAGTTGAAAGTGAGACTTGGATCCATGAAATGCTACCATGGTAGGAGCCACAGATTGGGATTAAAGGAGGTGTAGATAGATATAGGAAGGGCTAGATAGGCAGAAGGGAGGCTTGGATATGGAAAATACCAAGTACAATAAAGGATTAATGTTGGCTGAGCGATCGACACTGAACTAGCTGGCTGAGGTAAAAGAGATGTTGTCTGACGAGTTGAGGTGTAGGGATCGCCATTTTGAATTATATTTATTTATGGATATATATTTAATGAGTGGATGATCCCAATAATGACTTATACCAGACCTATAACCATAGTAAAAGGATGAGACAACAGATAAGCTTTCATTTATTTAAGCCCATGACAGGATTTTTATACTTTTATGCAAAATAAAATATGTTTAAGTTACTACACTATGGATGGCCTTGTCTATCCTCTGCTTATTTCATATTCTCCATCTCATTGCAAGCAATATATTGAGGATTAGCTGCACTAACATGTATTTCACTGGTTTGGCTCATTATATTAGATTAGTCTTATAGAATTTATATCTTAAGCTCTTCTGTGTTCTGGTGGTCAGTAGCAGATTAAATTTATCATGGGTTTTGTGAGGCGTCAAAGCGACCGGTCCTATTTTTATTGCCTGACTATTCAGTAAAGCAGTCATAATTCGTAAATATTCTCTACTAAACAATTTTGAGTTTTTTTGAGTTTACTGTTCCTTGAGAACACACAGCAAGCCCTTTACCCAAATTGCATTCATATATACAGCAAGCCACATATACCAGATATTGTATAATAACAGTAGCATCATCTCCTTGGTCACTTGAAAATAAAGAAAGCCTCACTTTTTGTTTAGTCAAGGTCATACTTGCAGCACTTGAAGTTTGAATGAAAGGGATTGCTCCCTCCCCCCTAACAACTCTGAGCACTGCAATTTTGAGTACATCTAACAGGCTATTGCATTAACAGTTTACCATGTTGTCCTATTTCAGATGTAGTATGTTATATTTTTCATCTGCTACCATTCAGTCAATTTGAATTAAAGCAGCGCATAAAGAAAACATATAAAACACATTAAAATCAACCAATCAAAATTGTTTTATTTTATGTATTTTCATCCTTTCATGAGAATACATAAAAATGCTAATAGCCATGGTTTCAGTTCCCAAGCCCACTCAGTTCCCATGGCCACTCACATGCCACAGTATACCGTTGCTGCTCCTATACCCATCCAGCAAGGCAGAGGGAGAATTTATGCATAGTCCTAATAAGACCCACTGCACATAACACAAACACATAAAACATAAACATATAGCACCTATCTGATCCCCTTGTCTCTATCCTGTCACTTCTAGTTGTCTCACTGCGCACAATGTGGGCAATTCCGGTAGGGATCTATGCTCATTTTTCAGGGATGCGTGGAAAAATGAGTGGAGATTCCAGCCATAGCATCAGCGCGAGGTGTCTCCACAGACATTCCAGAGACACCTCATGCTGGAATTGCATCTCTGCCCTACTATCTAACTCTTCAATAGTCTACAGTATTCTATTGCAGACAGCAATCTGTTCAAGTGGATATGCAATCAAGCGTACATCAGGGGTTATGACAGCCCCCCCCCCCACTATCCTGACCAGAGTCCACCCCATGAAAATGGACATATTGATTTACATCCTCCAAGGAGCCTTTACTCCCGATCCTGGAAAATACACCTTGAAAAGCCGTTACATGTGAGTCTGTCAGTACTGGAAGCAGCAGTTCAGAGCGTGGAAACTCCTCTTGAGTCTAATTCACCCATGTCTGTAGAAGTACCTGTCTATTAAAAGGAGCAATAGTGTCTGTAAAGTGATATGCTGATTAACCTCTTCTCACTCTCATTGTTGTGTCTTCTAATAGGTAGTTATTGCTGGGACAGGAGTTACTTCCAAAAATTGGCCCACACAAATGTAACTAAATTCACTAATTGGAACCAGCTTATAGCAGTTCTGGAGCCTTTTCAGTACTGATTGTGTACAATTGCCTTCCTGACATCCCCTTCCAGCATGCCTGTGCCGAAAATCGAAAACCTTTTCTGCCTTGACCGTAGCTAACTTTGATTACCCATAGTATTTTATGTTGAGCACATTTATTGGTGATTGTATAGAATCATCGCCTTATGCTTCCATATTTCCACCAAACATGCAGATGCATATTCTGTGTGCATGTTATAATTACGACTCCTTATGCTTATAGAGGAGAAATGGAAAAGAAAAGGAATGGGTAAGCATAGGCCTAGTAAGGGCATGTTCATGTAATTGCACTGTGGTGATCATAGCCTGGGTTGGTTACCACTAATGTGGGGGAGCTACTGTCTTACTGTTATACTGGGACTGATCAGCATGGAAAACATTTGGACCCCTTCACCAGGCTAAATCAGCCTCATGCTGAAAAGCACTGGCAGTCTTCCCAACACCCAAGACTAGTGGGTGTTTGGGTAATAAAGGATATAAGTGGAAATAAAATGTGTTTGAATATGTGACACTACTTGTCCTGACAACCACATTTATATTGGGGTGTGTTGGCACTCTTTAGTATAAGCAGTGCAGCGCATTCTTATTAGAGTGTTTAAGAAGTATATTGTAAAAATGGACAAGGTGTTAAAGCCAGTCAGCCAATGATGCATTGATACACACCATATATGGTGACAATGGCTGTCTTGGAACAAAGAAGTTCTTTGTAGCCATGTATAACGGCTTTGTGTGACAGCTGTTTTACATCATATTTATATGACGTGGCAGATTTGTAAGGCTACATATGACACATATCTGGTCCTTCAATAATCAAACGGAATGCCAAGATCTGGTAATATACAGTATGTCCACCTTATACTATGTAAGGGAAAACTATGACAGGATACACTGTTTGCAGTATCATATACAGTTAAACACATTGCTGTTAAACCATAATAAAGTACTGTGAGCCTGCAATTCATTTAAACACTACAGTATAATGTATAACTGGACTTGGATCGCTGAGATATAATAAGATTCATACCAAGATTCATACCAAGATACATCCCACTCCCGTCTCTTCCCCCTCCGCTCTATACTCAATGCGGCTGCAAGACTCATCTTCCTCTCACGCCGCTCCTCCTCTGCCTCCCCTCTCTGCCTTGCCTTACACTGGCTCCCCTTCCCCTACAGAATCCTTTTCAAACTCCTCACCACCACTTGCAAGGCTCTCTCCAACTCTACTGCCCCTTATATCTCTAACCTCCTCTCCATTCACACTCCTGCCCGCTCCCTGCGCTCGGCCAACGACCGCCGCCTCTCCTCCACTCTTATCACCTCTTCCCACTCCAGAATCCAATACTTTTCCCGTGCAGCCCCCCTTCTCTGGAACGACCTCCCTCATTCCATACATCTCTCTCCTACTCTGTGCTCCTTCAAACGTGCACTCAAAACTCACCTCTTCCTCAAAGCCTACCAACCATCTACTTAACCCCCATCTCCTCCCTTTTGCTCGTCCTCCCTTCTCTCCTCTTGCCTCAACTGGCTCCTCTTGTGCCTGGTCCATTTACCCTCCCTTAGGATGTAAGCTCGTATGAGCAGGGCCCCCTCCCCTCCTGTCTCCATACCTGTTCTTCCGCTCCGTCTTTACTGCACATTACTGGCCGGAGTTTCTGAAGTATTGGTACTTTTTGTTCATTGTTCTGTATGGTTTCACCCTGTATAGTCTACTGTTAGTACTGTGTGCGGCGCTGCAGATACCTTGTGGCGCCTAACAAATAAATTATAATAATAATAATAATAATACCAAAGATGGCATCACTATTAGTAGTTGAAAATTAAAATAAATGCTAAATCCTCCTTACAATTATGTTTTGTATTTCCTTCAACAACAAATGTTCCATTCTGCTTCCCTATTGTACAGTCAGAATCACTTCTTGCTGTTTTAATTAAGGAATGAAAGTAACAAAAACAATCACTATAGTATAATAAGAATAATAATAAAAAATGCATATACAGAGAAATGGAAATGTTAATTACTGCTAACTGTAATTAGGTATTTTCTGAATGCATTCCACTAAATTGTGCTATAAAAAACATACATGTATATTATATGAATAATATCATTACTGTTAGCTTAATCTTGCTATAATTTAATTAAGGATCTTAATGCAGCATTATTCAATTTTGATTAAAAAAGGCACTGCTTTGTGCCCAGGAATGTGTTCCATTTAAATACGCTGATTATAGCAAAAAGTTTTTTTGACTTTTGTTAACACATGAGAATGTTTAGTATGTTTTTGATACAGGCAAATCACCTAAGCCTAACCATGGATTGTATACCTTGAGCCTATAGATATGTACAGTATATATATATTGTAACAAAAGGAGGCATGTAGCTGGTAATATACAGAGAAATCAGGGAAGTAGAGTAAAACATTTTTTGTGCAGTAATGCACCTAGAGTGAAGACTTATGTATGAAAAGCAATAGTTTAAATTTGGTTAAACTTACATGATCTGAAATCCTTCCTCTCAGCAAACAGACAGGGCGTGTCTGGTTGTGCAAACAGAGGCAGTGATGGGTGTTTTATTTTAAAGAGAAGGTGGGTGTATCACCTGTCCATCAAGCTAAGGCTGGGGGAGGAGCATCATGTATAAAAGCTTGTTTGTTTCATTTGTTCAGAGAGACCAATGCTGGGTGAGCTGGCTGGTCCTGAGAGAGAGCTGGACTATGTATAGCTAGTGTTTAGGGTCTCCATGATTGCTGTACAAGTATACGGTGTCAAACATTTACCATCCTGACAATAAAGCACCATAAAAAGGAAGTTGTTGTTCGTGTGTGCTTCTGCAGTAGCGGGCTCTTGCCACAATATATATATATAATATATATATATATAATCTGTAAAAAGACCCAACACAGGCACTCAGGGCCGCCTTCAGGGGGGTACAGGGGGTACCCTTGTACTGGGCCCGGGCTCACCAGGGGGCCCGGCGGCACACTCTTACCAGGGGGCCCACTATCTTCACCCTGGCTGTCACTGTGACAGCCAGACTGGAGATAGCAGCGAAGATGCCAGCCTTAACTTCCACAGTGGAATGCATCCACCAACAGGAAGTTCCAAATGCCGAACTTCCTGTCTATGCGTTCCACTGTGGGACTTAAGCTCTGAAGTGTTTCTTTCCCTCCCTAATGAAAAAAATGAAAAAAGCAATAATAATTGGTCCCCATAATCAGTACAGGTGGTATAATGTGTGTATGCACTGCTTCTGACATACATTTGTGGTTAACTATGGCTGGCTTAAGTGGTGGGGCAGAGCTTCTGGTATAACTAATGTCTGGTGGCATTGCCATTATAAGTATGGAGCACAGCAATTCAAGCAGAGCTGGGCCGCAAAGCAGACATCCTGCCTTGGCCATTATTTGGTCTTAATCCAGCCCTGATACCAATTAACAATTGGGTGCTCATGAATTGGTGCTTCCTAGCTCCTATATGACAGCACCATTAAAGCGGATATTCATTTATAGACATGTTTCTCTGTATGGTCTACCTCAACCTGGTAAGTAGCCAGGTGAGTTCCCTTCCCTGAGACTGCTCACTGTAAAGTGCAAGAGGCTTGGATCACCTCTGTTCCATGTATTGAGACTAGAGATGTTCACTGACCCCTTGGTTCTGGTTTTGGTTTTGTTTTAATTTTGGATCTGGATCAACTTCGTGTTTTGACTTCGGCAAAACCACCCTTGCATGTTTTTGTTTTTGTTTGGTTTCTCTATATTTTTATTAAATCCCTATTTTTTTTTTGCTAAAATCATATAATTTTGCTTTGTTTCCCCTACATTATTATTAACCACTATAACACTAATTTCAAGTCATTTGTAGTCAATTTTGACCACCTTACAGGTCACAATATTTCATACACTTTCAAATAAAGACTGCAGCGAGCTGGCTGGATGTTAGCGACAGAGCAATGACACAAACACACGGCAGTTCATAACACAGGAAACATTACCACACAGCAGTGACAGAAAAGAAAACTTGTGCAAGATGGAATTGTCTTTGGGCCCTCCCACCCACCCTTATGTAAAATATTGAAAAGGACATGTGCAGTTTAACAAAGCAAGCACTCCAGCGACAAGCAGTGCCACTTTTGTGGCTGAAGTGCTTGGTTTGTTTGAGCTCCCAAGAAAATAAGCTACAAATAGCTTAGCTGCCTTAAGCCTAACAGTGCTGTTAATGAACTCTACATTATTAAACCATGTCTGCTCGTGCTGCATCTTTAATCTTCTTTTCCTCTGTGGGTATCTCCGTCTCATCCCTGAAGAACTGCTAAACTTATGTAGACACAGGAATGGATATTACAACTGGTTCAGTGAAACTGAGAATAAATCATGAAATCAGTTATGGTTCATTTGATCGCTCTACCCGTTCCTTGGATAACTGTGGTAATTCTACAGCTAATACATGGTGACGAGCGCTGACCCCCCCGGGATGTGTGCTTTTATCAGACCAAGACCAATCCAGGGTGCCAGACAATGCACTAAAAAGAGCCATTGAAATTCACAGCAAAAAGCAAGTTCATCACTGAGCTTCGAATTGGCCCCAATTCCCCAAAAATTATAATAAACATAGGTACCTTTGACGTAAAGCGCAGATTACAAACACTTTGTGCAATACTGATAAAAGAGCATCAATGGGTGTCTAGTATTTTTGCAAAGCACACAACAGTATATAGCACATGTAGGTAACATTGGCACAACATTGAATGGAATTGTCCTTGGGCCCTCCCACCCACCCTTATGTTGATCTTAAAAAGGACATGCTGACTTTAACAAACCAAGCACTTCAGCGACAAGGAGCGCCAATTTTGAGGTTGATGTGCTTGGATTGTTTTGGGCCCCCACAAAACAAGCTAAAAATGGGCTTAAGGCACCTAAGATATCAGTGCTGTTAATGAACTTTACTGTGGCAAGATGTTGTTGTCATCATCCTCATCCTCATCCTCATCAGTTTGTACATCATCCTCACACATTATCAATTCATCACCGCTGGAATCCACCATTACAGAAGTCTCAGTATTTTGATGTAATTGGCGGGAAAGGCCTTCCTCGTGAAAATTGAAGTTCACATTTATGAACATCATCTTTTCCACATTTTGAGAAAGTAGCCTCCGACGCCGATCGCTGACAAGGTTTCTGGCTGTGCTGAAAACTCTTTCCAAGTACACACTGGAGGGTGGGCAGCTTAGGCAGTGCAAAGCAAGTTCATACATGGGTCTCCAAATTCCCTTTTTTTCCTTCCAGTATGTAAAGGGACTGTCTGATGTGTCTATTTCTATGATGTTGTTAAAATAATCCTCCACCATCCTTTGGATGTTGATAGTAGGATCAGGTGGAGTTACGGCAGAGGTGTCACTTTTTTTGGGTCAATTCCTTCAGACCAGACCAGGGGGTAAATGTATGAACATGCGGGTTCTTCAACACCCGCGTGTTCAGCGTGTTCGGCGATTAAATTTCAAGCAGCGCTGCATTGTAAAGGGAAACTGAACACACTGGACACGCGGGTGTTGAAGAACCCGCATGTTCATACATTTACCCCCAGATGTCAAAATGTTATGCTGAGTCATCTGCATCATCCCTGGGTCTCTTGGGAAAGCTAAGTTTGTTTCCTAGCAGCAGTTGACTGAGAAACTGAAGGAGGAAACACTGTCCTGTTCACGTAACACTTGAGCTGTCATCTTGCTCACCAGGAGCTCCTTGCATCTCTTGGGATCTGGGTCAGTTGGAAACAGAGAAGACCTTAAACCTAGGATCAAGCACAGTCGCCAAAATGTAGTGATCCAATTTCAAGATTTTGATAACGCTTAGATCCTGGCGAAGCAAATAAAGTACTTGATCTACAAGTCTAAAAGTCTAATTAAGGGAATCACTTGACTCAAGCTAGTAGTGTCTGAACTCACTTTATAGGTGACTACTTCGAATGGTTTCAGCACCTTGCACAACACGGAAGGTATTCTCCACTGCACTTGACTAAAATATACCCCCCCTCCTTTCCCAATGTCATGGCTTGTGGAGTAAGCGTGGGTGGCTTTTCGCTGTTCCTCCATCCTCAGAAGGATATACAGGGTGGAATTCCACCTTGTTACCACCTCTTGCTTCAGTTGGTGGCAGGGCAAATTAAATTGTTATTGGAGCTGCTGCAATCTCCTACATGCTGTTGCCGAATGCCGGAAATGTCCAGATATTATATGGGCCACAGACAGCATCTCCTGCACGCCCCTGTCATTTTTCAAAAAGCTCTGCACCACCAAGTATATTGTGGGAGCAAAACAGAGAATGTGATGGAATTCACCCAGCTGTAATGCTCTCACAATATTGGTGGCGCTATCAGAAATGACATACCCTGAGGAGGTCTACTGGCTGTGGCTTTACAAACACTACAAATGGCTAATCAACTTTTGTCAGAATTTGGGATGAAATAATTCCACACATAAGAGGTGGATTTTTTTGATCTCATGCCCAAGCATGACAGTAGCCTTCTTCTTATCAGGTGCAAGAACTGCTTCAACTGGTGCAGGACTTACATAAACAACATCATCCTCATCAACATCATCATTAGCGCTCTCGTCAGCTACAATAAATATACCCCTCATCCTGTTGCAATTCCAAATTGGCATCCTCAAGTTGTGTAACACCGGCTACACTTGGGCTGTTCATACCCACATCTGCAGAAATGCTGAAAGGGTACACTATCAGAAAGGTCACTCTTACACACAACACTAGTGGATAGACTTTCCTCAGGGATTTGTGTCATTTCTGAATCTGAACATATATTTTCCTCTAAAGCCTTACTGTTTTCTTCCCGCTCGGCTTTTACACGTAAACGTATTTGGTCACCACTTTTGGAGTCCGAATGACAAAGTCTCTCTTGGTCATGACTGACCTTACAAGAAGATGCGTCATTGACAGTTGCAGAACTAGCACTCATAGAGAAAGGTGAAGGCCTCATGCTGTCCTTGCCACTACATGTGTAGAATAGCATGTTGGCAATTTTATTTTTTTCTGCAGTTAACTTTGCCTGGATCACATGTCTTTTTTTCTTTACCAAGGTAAAATGTGTTTTTTTACATTTTTGTTTCCCTGACTTAAAAATACTATGCACTTTAACATAGGCTTTAGCAGATGACGTAGAGGGATTACAATCATCATGACTGGTGCCAGCAGCTGCTTGGTGCTCCTGCTCTTGTGTGTACTGCTGTGATTCCATTTTGATAACACAGTACAATGTGACTGCAGATTAAGAACAACACTGCCAACACTATTATTTCTATTTCAGCAATGACAATTAGCAATGGAGCTCTCCTGAATGTCACTTGAGACTTTAAAGAACACTGCTACCCCTCGTCTTTCTTTTCTAGCTATGATGCTGCCCAACTGCACTAGAGACTGCTACTCATACTGTCTTCCTCTGTGAAATGGTGCTGGATCACCGTGGAGTGCGATTCTTATAGAATCCAAAACTTACAAGATCTGACGAAGTAACAATGACATTTTGCCTCTTTTTCAATTCCGAGGACTGGTACTCGGATCACAGAATTTCGGTTGTGCTTGGTTCTCGAGGAACTGAGCCTGCGCATCTCTAATTGAGACCTGTGTTGAAAATGTCACTCTATTGCCCCTCAAGTGTTATGTATAATATTATGCAATAATAAATCACTAAGTTATACATATATGTACATGTTTAATATAGGACTGGGATATGTCATAGTATTAGAAACACATTTAATATCAAACAATATAATTTAAGCGCATAAATATTTAAGAGTACTTGTTAGCATAGCGAGCAATTAAACATGGGCCCTTCAAGGACACTTAAATGACCTACGTCCTGGCGGGGAAAAAACACATAGATGATCAATAATATGCAATGCATTAAATTGATGAAAGTCACATAAATCCTCAGAGCCATTAATTTCTCTCGAGGTGAAGTGATTCCTATTTGCTATTGATTAAGCAGCCTTTTCTCAAGAGGTACTTGAAGTCAGTCATTCAGATATGTTAGACTTTTAACTATCCACCATAAATCCAAAGCTTAGAAAATTATACCAGTTACAAACAAGTCTGACATATTTGTTGCTAAATGTAGTGAATACGGTCTTAATTCCTCTGTTGCTTTATTTGGGACACGTTTATTGTTGAAAGCACCAGTTTTCATTAGAATCTAAACAGATAGTAAAATACATAGCTTTATAAGTGTATTGGATGAACAAGGGAGTCTTACTTTAGTTTTTATACTATTTTAGTTATAGTCTATATATGACAACATTTACTGTAATGTCACATGTTTCAGGAATGACCCATGACTTACAATTCCAGAAAGTATGCATAACGTATGAGTTACAGATCATGTTGAACCGCTAGCCGTGCAATGTACCATTTAGGCCATAATATCATTGCACCATAAGAATTTTTTATCAATGTGAGCACACAAAGCATGGAAGATTAACCTACCTACAAGAACAAGTGAGAGGAATAGTGATTGTAGGCTGAAATGGGGCCATTAGGAACAATGCTGTAATATTTGCAGAGCTGTTTGGCAGTTAGATGATAGTACTAATCTGGGCATGATTAGAATTATATTAGGAACATAAACTCTATTTTAATGGTTGGAGTACATGATTGAATTTCTTAATTCAGATGGACTCCTGTTGGCTCTGCCAATGGCTGTAAACCCTTACACAAAAAAGGAATACCCATAAAAATGTCATTTTCATAAGCTCTCCTAAATTAAATCTCATTTTTGTACTGTTCAGCAAAGCTAGCTGCTTCTGTGCTTACTCCCACCCATCTCCACCCATTGGCTGGTGCAAGAGTCTGCTTATTCATAAATTCCACAATTGTGCTCTACAAACTCATGTACTTTGATGGAAATCTAGATGCACCAGTGCAAATTGAGGTGCGTAGTTACACCAATGAGGATTTTGCACCACTCCTCTGACATTAAGTGACTGCACCTGGCTGTTATATGTAAATAACAATACTTCTAGGAGTGCATGAATACACAAATGCAAAGAAATGGCTTTTCTCCATAATCAAAAGTGCATGTCTTAGCCAGACAGTATTTCCTCCATCACCATCAGGGTCGAAGATCGGGAATACCTTAATATAATATAATCTCCAGTATTTCCTGATCAATAAAAAATTTCTTCTCACAAAGCAATTTTTTGTTTTGCTAATTTTTCCACCTAGACTGTAGCATTAAGGAAATTGATCCACCCAATAGGAATTTGCACACTATATAGTGATCAAATGACATTATAGATCATCCACTTTGTAGCAAATCCCTCCTGACAACACCAGTTTTCACCTGTGCTTAAAGATGGTATTATATATACATTTACATTTTCCACTACCCACTCTGCCAGCAATGAGTGCCCACCTAGTCTTCCTTTTCCAGAGCTTTGCACCTGTCCACTGTGATCCCTCTATAGGGATAGTGTCTGTCTATGGATGGCTATGTTGGGCACACACTGGAATTTGCTGCAATGCGATTGCACAAGTAAAACTATATAAATAATGGGCATCACCATGTATACATAAGTATACAACTAGGAAACAAAACATAAGAGTAAATTATAAACATATATATATATATATATATATATAAATATATACACACAAGTTAACCCGTGCATGATACTCATGCATTCTAGTCAAATCAAGCTACTTAAGGTCTTAAAAAGGGTCTTGTCATGCATTTGGACCTAGCCCAGGCCTCCTCAGGGGAAGAGCGTTAGTTCCCGACGCAAGCGCCCTTTTTAATGTGTGTTCATGAGGTAAAATTACCTCACGAAAATGAGTTTGACCCCTTAACTCGTAAATTTAGCCTTTACTACCCCTCCCACGGGGGGGGAAGGGGGGGATGATGGAAGTTAACTGACTTGACTATTCTAATTTTTTTGTCAAATAATGTCAGTATACCAAATTTCAGGTCAATTGGATTACCCCTTTCTGAGAAAATAGTTTTTTCCACACACACACACACACACACACTAACGCACGCCTCGACACATGTGTGTTCATGAGGTAAAATTACCTCACGAAAATTAGTTTAACATGTAATTGCAAAGAGTATCAGTATTTCATTGTTCAAATACTGTTCTTTAATATACAAGTGATTTATAAAAACAAATTCTACGCCATGGCACAGGGATTAGGTCTAGTGACTCTTTCGCCAGCAGCATAAAATCTGTGTGATTTACAACAGTGTAGACATTAGAGCATCTTATATTATAGAATGTCAAATTTACTTTAAGCAAACACCCAGGAAGGAAATTACACAGTGTATTTCACTCATGACCTTTGGGGGACTTGTATTTGTTTTTTCATTATTGGAAAATGTTCTTTTTTGGATTTGCAATACTAGTTTGTATGAGCACTTTTTTTTTGCATAGCTGTGTTTTATCAAATGCAAAGAATTTTTAATACAGGCATCCAATCTGTGTCCATGTACTAAAAAAACAGCCTCAATTAACGTCTCGGTCTCTGCTCCATTTGAACAGGATGTTGCATAATTAAAGCAAATGCTGCTTTTTTTTTTCTTCAACTTCTTTTCTTTCAATTAATAAAATGAGATACAAACACTGTTATTCATTCCTTCATTTAAATGTATCATTGTCAGTAATCAATTATGAGTTAAATGCTTTCTAAAGAGTTGCTACATTGGTGCGACTCTATAAAACACTAACAGTAAATACCAGCTTATAAGAAGTATGGGAAGCAATAACTTCTTTTCTACCAGAATGAAGCTGAAAACTTAATAACAATAATATTTTTTTTATCAAATGGGGTATAATTAAAAAAAAATTATGAAGGCTCTTTTTAAGAACTCGTTAAAAATAAAAAACTTGTACTTTGTTAATAAAAAACTTGTACTTTATTAATATACTTAAAATAGACCTCCTAATTGAATAGCGAAATATTAAAGTGACTAAAGTGAATTAAAATAGCAAATTAAATTGCTATGCCCTGCTACTTGTTATCAATATATATAAAGCTAATCTATATATAATAGTCACTCCTCTTCTAATTATATATGACTACCTAAGATACCATTGCAACTGAAAATGTATGCTGTGTGTACTGAGGTTATCTTTATTGGAACCAATGGTCATATGATTATAGTTGACACAATTTATAAGGTAATGAGCTTATATATTGACTCAAACCTCTGGTGATGTAAGGAACATTTTATTATATAAGTATATTCTCATGTTTATATAAGCTCACACCAAGTTGAGTATTGATATATGTTATTATTAAGTAGTATTTCTGGGGCTAAAAGGAACTCTGACTAATGTTGATTAGTTTGTATAATCTAGTAATCCTTTGTCCCTGTAATATACTACTGAACTGCTAACAAACAGGCGCTTGATATGTCTGTAGTTCTCCTGCTAATATTGATAGTGCCGTTTGTGCAGTCCTGCATACACACACCAGTGGACTGCTACCAATCAAGCACCTGATATATCTGTTAGTTCACCTACTAAATAGCGGTAGTGCCGTTTGGCAATCATACACACACACATACATTTAGATTAATAAATGACCCATACAAGGGTGAGTGATAGTTAGGTTAATACAGGTAGCAAGGAGTGAATATTTGCAGCAGCAGGGTAAACGCCAACGCGCGTTTCGCTACATGCTTTTTCAAGGCAACGTTTTTTTTATTTTTAACAAGTAGATCGCTGAGTGCCTTCCAATACACAATTCTTCCTATCCTCTTCATGCTTCAATAATAGCTATTTGTGTAATAGTGCACCACCCAGTAAACTATTCTAACATTTGTAATTATATTTTGATACTGGAATAGCGATACCTAGTGCAGTGGTACCCTCCTTGTAGTAAATATCTTTTTAAGAACTCATTTACAAGGATATTTAAAATCATCAATATTTGAAAGTATAGTAATTTTGCCATTTTATAGGTGATTGGTACGGCCTCATCTAGAATACTGTGTTCAGTGCTGGAGGCCATATCTCCAGAAGATTATAAATACATTAGAGGCTGTAAAACAGAGGTCAACTAAAATGGTGCATGGCCTACATCACGAAACTTACCCAGATAGACTAAAAGATTTTACTTTGTATAGTTTGGAGCAGAGAAGAGAAAGGGGGGACATGATAGAAACATTCAAATATATCAAGAGTTTTAACAAGGTCCAGGAGGGAAACATTCTACAAAGGAACAGAAGTATTAGAAAACGAGGACATACACTAACACTGAAAGAAAGTAGGTTCAGTGGAAAAGCCTCCCATCAGAGGTACTAGAGGCTAATATAGTAGAGCAATTTAAACATGCTTGGGATAGACATATGTTAAATGGGCATTCTAGATGGACCAAGTAGTTCTTATTTGCCGTCAACTTCTATATTTTGTTGTCTTTCATCACATCTTTAAACTTCCAAACTCATAATATATATTTTTCTGTAGGAGTTATTCTTTATAATCGAATAGTTGCAATTTAAAAAAAGAGCTGACTTTGACAAATTTGTATCTCTGCTGTGCCATTGTATGCTGTGTTAGCGAATATTATAAAATAATATTGAATTTAAGTGCAAATTTTAACTTAAATTTCCTTTTTTCAATGCCTTCTCAAAACAAGTGTATAATTTGTACTACCCAGGGCCTGATCAACCAATAGGCTGATCAGGCTGCAACCTGGGGTGCTGGGCCCTGGGGTGGGGGTGGGGGGGGGGGGTGCAGTGCTGGCACAATTGAGCGTATATATATATATATATATATATATATATATATTTATTTTTTTATATTTTAGTGATCACCGATCACTATCATCTTCCTAAGTCATCGAAGTTTCAAGGGGGTTGTCCCGACTGTCATAATCCGACGAGGCTAAGGCAGGCAGCTAACAGCATATCCACTGCTGTTAGCTGTCCTGTCTGTGCAGCTGCTGTACGCTTAGTTTGGTCTCATGAGATTACCACATCTCACCTGATCAAATAAAATACACAGACCGCACCCGCACTGACAGGGCAGCTAACAGCATCGCATATGCTACTGGCTGCCTGTCAAGAAGAAAGACGTGCTAGAGACTGGAGGCTGAATAAGAAGAGGAGTAGGGCCAGAAGAGAGAAAGGTAAGTGCTGCTTTTTAAAAATCATGGCGGAGGAGAAGGTGATAAATTGGCCACTGGTCGATAACTGAGGGGGTGATGAATTTGTTGGGGTGTGATGAAATAGCTTGTGGGGGGGGCACGATCTCTGTTTTGTGTTGCAGTGAAGTGGATGCTCTCTGTAGTCTCAGTGATCCATGAATGCTAAATACTAGACCAGGGATGGCCAACCAGTTGACCAAGAGCCAAAAAATATCTATAGGAACCGCAAAGAGACAACTTTTCCTTTTATATATGTGTGCATATACATTTACCCAGTATAAACACGCGCATACATACCTTACACACAAACACTGAAAATATAACACAATTTACAATATCCTGCTAAGCGAAAAAGAAAATATCCAACGAATTGCCAAAATGTTCAGAATAATCATGAAATCAGCACAAATCTGCACTGCTCAGCTCTTACTTTGCTGCTGTGTCCAGCGGTGGAGGGTTAAAAGGACTATTTATAGTCTCTTCACAGTAGTTCACACTGTTATTGCATCCACAATAGCTCAGACCTCTTAACGTGCCCCTCTGACCTCTTTAAATGCCCATCGGATCTTGCCACATACCATCATCTCCCCATATTCCCCTTACATACACATCAGCCTTTCCACCTGCTATCAAATCTAACCACATGCTCGTCCGATATTCCCACATGCCCATCAGACCTCTCCAAATGTTGATCAGACCTCCCAACATGCCCCTTATATGTCCATCAGACCTCCCCACATGCCCCTTAAATGCCATCAGACCTCCACAGATGCCCCTTGCATGCCCATCAGACCTCCCCACATGCCATTATACCTCCTTTCTATCCCCATCAGACCTTTACATATGCTTATTACACTGCACCACATGCCCCTTAAATGCCATCAGAGCACCCCACATGCCCCTTACATGCCCTTAATAATATGAATATTGTATCCTTGCTAAAAATAATAAGTATAGCTACCTGTTAGTTGATGCTTCTTGTCTTAACTCTAACTGACTCTCATCTCTTCCTGCCCTTCACTTCCATTTTTTTGAACTAACAATGTCCTGGCCTCTCATATATACAGCATATTCAAACTGCCCCCGCACTCCAAACATGGAATTTGATTCTCCCACCATGTATTCTTATAGCCTTGTCCCTTCTCAGGATACAATCTCACTGAGCTATTTTTTCAGAGTGTCATAAAAACTCCTGCCCAAGGGAAGGAAGAAGGGTGTCATAATAAAGGTGTCTTTGATGCAACTAAGTTTCAGTATAATGATTGTCCTACTCACAACATTTAATTTATTAAAACAATTACCTAAATGGTAACAGCGTCTTCTGGCTTCTTTCTGGTGGCTGTCTGCTTGTGGCAGGGTAGCTCCTAGCCCTTACAAGGGCTTGTCAGGGATAAGCCTATCTAGCTACTCCCTGATTAGATATCATATCATATATTCCAACCGTCATACAATATATCACTTCTATTTTGTCAGGAAACTGCTCCTGAACCCCTTTATCGGTCACAAACCGCCCTCTGCGCACTTGTGACTTGGAAGCTTACTGTAAGGGAACAAACAGGATTCCAGCCCAAACCTCTAACTCACCTCTTTCAGGCTACAGATTTTGCTGGTCCCTTCCCAACACAGACGCAGGCTTCACACCTCAACAACTGTCACCAGCTACGTATAAGGCCCGTTGCAAACCTATGACTTAATCACCCAATTGCGTACACTCTGTGCTCTGGTAGCTAAACAGTTAACCCTTCACACACTGGTTTCTAAAGAGTTAATGCAGCCAAGCAATCTGTCTCTTCAAAACAGGCAATGAATTTATTTTAGAGCAATAAGGACAAAACTATTAAATTGTTAGATTTAAGATACAAAAAGTACAATGCTTACAGAGAATAAAAAAAACAGTTAGATAAAGATTTGACATACAAGTAAAAAATTTCAAAAGGTTATAAAAACAAATGGGATGAAAGTACAGAGCATCACTTACATATAATCAGTATAATAATCTGTATACCTGGGGCAGGCAGAAAAGATGGACAGTCCTTCAATTAGTTTGATCCCCAATACACAGGTTTTTAAGCAAAATGAAATGTGACATTCTTCACAGGGGCGTATTAATGCTAACAGGGGGCAGGGATGTCCCCTGAGTGTCACTATAGATTTCTCACAAATATTCCCAAAGTTTTGACCGTTAGGTAATTCTTTATAGATATAGCCCAGAGACATAACTCCCCCTTCAATAAACCAGTCATAATCTCCCGCACATTTAAATACCAAACATGATGGAATTATGAAAATGTGACATACCTTTTCCAAAGATATGTGATTATAGCTGTACCCGGATACCGCCAGTACCTGTCATTCACAACCCTGGTGTGATTTCTGCTCCTCATTATGGAGTAGCACCCAGATTTTCCAAAATATGAACTGTGAAGACATTTTCCTTTTGAAGCTTATATTTCTATATATCTTTATAGGCAGTCTTCAAATGCTGTCTTTTGCCTATAAGGATCTCACCTAGGCATATGGCTCTGTCATTTACATTTAGTGGTTCCTGGTGTTTACACTACCTATTTAAAGGAAGTCAATTAAGAAGTGGAATACAGATTCAAGAACAATGGATGTCTGTGATCTGCATATCTTAAGCAGGTCTCCTCACAAAAGTGTTTGCTCAACCTAAATACCTCCTACTGGGCTAATTGTTTCCTTTTTAAAAACATTTGGTCAAACATTTATCTAAGTTAAAAATCAGGTTCATTTATGTATCAATGCAATGTTTTATTTGGGCCCTGACATTCAATATTCTATTTCATCATATCAGATTTATGCTCTCATCCTGACAGGGCTCCCTACCACTTCCGCCAGTGTCTTCTTTTTCCTCACCACTGGATGTCCCATGATGTCTTCTTCTCTCTGCTGGGCAAACTGAAACCAAGATCATGGCTCCCACTGGCTTTTATGGCCAGGGGAGTGTCAGTGTCACATGGCTTTGTCGTGGCGAGCCTTGATTGGCCAAATATTCATATGGCCTGAGGCAAGACAGGATTGGCTCACCTTTCCGGCTACTGATTGGCCAGCAGGGAAAAGTGAGCCCTGGTTGGCTCACTTACCCTCTGCTGCCTGGACCTGCAGGATAAGAAGAAAAGTACTCGCCACAGGAATGCAGGACCGGTGAGTAGTTTTCAGTCTCTTCCATCTGCGCTCTCTTCACGGGCACCTTCTCTGGGCACATCTCCACAAGACTCTTTACTATTATTTTGTCATACACATGTCCTCCACCTTTTTAACTTGGGTAAACTACTGTACAAATGCAGATCGGCAGCTAAATACCTGTTTTCTCTTTTAGAAGTCGGGGCAAACAACTCCCTCTGTCTCACACACACACACACACACACACACACACACACACACACACACACACACACACATTATGAATAATCTAGGGTGAATCATCTAGAGTATTCTTACAGCGCTGTTCTTTCTAGTGGTTTCTTTTGCATACTTTATTGATCACCCAATTGCGTACACTCTGTGCTCTGGTAGCTAAACAGTTAACAGTTAAGGCTTCTCTGACGGGCAACAGTTAAGGATATGTGTTTATTTATTTAAATAATAATACTATATATACAGTGGACGAAGGGAGCTGGTATATGGTGGTATGCCATGCCGCCACTTCTATTGTCTTCATTGTAAAACAATTCTAAATTTTCATTTTCACCACTCTTATCTGTCTTATCTATCTATGGGTACAGAGTTGTAGCTGAATATAAGCATAAATAATGGGGATGGCGGTGGCTACATATGCATTACTGTAGGACAGCTGGAACCCTTAATCAGGCCCTGTGTACACTTGTGTTGTATCCAGTATGGAAAGGCATCATAAGAGAAATAATCAGTATTTCTTTTCATGAACAAGGATGGATGGAATGTGACATAGGAAGTTTTGCAAATTATATATCTTTGAAGATTTGTATTATTAGGATATCTGCCTACTTTAAAAAGCTCCAACCATTGGCATTTTTTGCTTATCACAATTTGTGAAATTGTCCATAAGACTTTCCAAATCGTCCGGAAACACTTTAAAAGCAAAGCAATGCCAATTCCTACAGACACACCTTCAGAGTGGTTTGGTGCATCAGATGGTAAACGTATCTAGAAAAAGATGTACCCTAAAAGGTTCTAAGTTTTACATCTAAAATGAAAAAAAAAATTCTATTGTTTCATGTATGCTCTGGGGGCAGGCTCCTCTCGTCCACATGTCCCATATTTGTCTGCTTGTACTACCTTGTAGTATAAGCACACAAACTTAAGCTGACTTAAGTAGAGATGCTCAGGCTCGGTTCCCCGAGAACCGAACACACCCGAACTTAGCATATCCGAGTACCGAGCCGAGGTGGCTCAGTACTTTTGTGCGCCCTCAGAATTGAAAACGAGGCAAAACATCATCGTTACATCGTCGGATCTTGCGAGTTTTGGATTCTATAAGTACCGCCCTCCACGGCGATCCAGCGCCATTTCACAGAGGGACACAGAAGGGATAGCACAGTTCTTGGCAGTTTGTAGAGCAGTTAGGGCAGCGTCACAGGTTCTTCAAAGTCTAAAGTGAAATTCAGGAGAGCTCCATTGCTAATTGCCAGTGCTAAAATACAAAAACTAGGGCTGGCAAGCTTGGTGTAAATCTGCAGTCCCATAATGCGCAGTGTTATATAGGTAACACACAAAAAGCAGAGCTCTATTGCTCCATTGCTAATTGTCCTTTCTGAAATACAAATGCTAGGGCTGGCAGGCTTGGTCTTTTGAATTTGCAGTCAAATTGTATGGTGTTATATAGGTAACACACAAAGAGGAGAGCTCCATTTCTCCATTGTTAATTGTCATTTCTGAAATACAAATACTAGGGCTGGCAGTCTTAGTCTAAATCTGCAGTTACATTTTACTGTACCATAGCTCACTCAGAAACAGGAGGGGTGACAGGATTCAGTTCTGAAACAGAAATTGTAATAATAGGGCTGTCAGTGTTCTTAAAAGTCTCGAGTGACATTCTACTGTGCCATAGCTCATACAGAAACAGGAGGGGTGAAATTGTTCTTGTCACTCTCCAGTCTCAGTCATGATTATCCTAATCCCTCTACCTCATGTGCTAGAGTCTATGTTCAAATGCATAGTGTTTTTAAGTCAGGGAAACAAAAATGTAAATAAAAAGCTTGTACCTTTTTAACTAAATAAACGCCTCTCTAATAAAGGTGAAAGTTTAAGTTTGTAGAAAAACATAAAATTGCCAACATGCCATTCTACCCAAAATATTACCAAGCATACAGCATCAGCTATCTCCCTTCTCTCAACTAGATCTCAGCACCTGCAATGTACACTGTGATCATATTCACCCTCATCAGTGTGTACATCATCCTTCAGCAATATTAATTCATTCCCACTGAAATCCACCATCACAGAAGTCTGTGTACTTTGATGTAATTGCCGGTAATGGCCTTCCTCAGGAAATTTGTATTTCATTTTACGAAAGAGCTGTCACGATTTTTGGGCAATTCTTTTAGACCAGACCAAATGTCAAAATGTTGTGCAGACTCATCTGCATCACCACTAGGTGTCCTGGGAAAGCTAAGTTTTTTCCTAGCAGCAATTTCCAGAGAAACTGAAGGAGGAGACGTTAAACATAGGATCAAGCACAGTTACCAAAATGTAATGATCCGATTTCAAGATGTTGATAACTCTTGGATCCTGGTGAAGCGAATAAAGTAATTAATCTACGAGTCCAACATAATTAGCGGAATTGCTTTGTTTAATTTCCTCCTTCACTTTCTCTTGCTGCTTTTCAAAAAGTCTAATTAGGGGAATCACTTGACTCAAGCTAACAGTGTCTGCACTCTCTTCACAGATGACTACTTCGAGTGGTTTCAGCACCTTGCACAACACAGAAAGAATTCTCCACTGCCCTAGACTAAAGTACATTCCCCCTAGATTATATTCTCCTTGCAGCTGCTGATTTCTCCTACATGCTGTTGCACAATCCTGAAAATTACCCAAAATATTTCGGAACACAGACAACATCGCCTGCATGTCATTGTCATTTTTTAAAAAGTTCTGTACCACCAAGTTGATTGTGTGAGCAAAATGTGATGAAATCCCCCCCCCCCCACTGTAATGCTCTAACAATATTGGTGTCGCTATCAGAAATCAAATTTCCTCAGTGGAGTTCAAGCAAGGTAAGCCATATTGCAATGACATCCCTTAGTTTTCCAAACAGGTTGTCAGCGGTATTACCTCTGACCTGCCCCTTGTCTCTTCTCTGATAACCACCTCTTACTCCCGCCTTCAAGACTTCTCCTGTGCTGCTCCCCACCTATGGAATTCCCTACCACACTCAATCACACTTTCCCACAGCCTTCAAATCTTTAGATGCTCTTTGAAAACCCATCTCTTTGTTAGAGGTGAACTTATCCTTGATAACACTATTCACATAAATGCCCCCTCACAACTATCCCAAGCTCCACTCTGAGCCACACTCGCTCTTCTTGTTTCAGCTGTGCCCTCTTCCCTTTAGAATGTAAGCTCTCTAATGAGCAGGGTCCTCCTTACCCTTTGTTTTCATGTCTCCATTCATCTTGTCTGCCTTGTCTGTTCTTGTTTTACGTATGTCTTGTTTTATGTATGTCCTTGTCTTCCCTACTGTACAGCGCTGTGGAGACTGTGGTGCCTTACAAATCTACGATAATAATATTATGTCTCTTAGTGAAGCAGATGATACACAGAATAGCCTGCCTCTGAGAAATGAAACGTACACGGGTACATGCTGCTGCTGTTCCTGCTGGTGAAGACGAATCACCAACCCATATAATCTTTAGTTTGCCAATTTCCGCTTGTCCACATATCTGTGGTTAAGTATACAGTGGGTAGAATGGCATTTTGTAGCCCAATAATTACATATTTACAAACCTTCTGGTAGAGGTGAGGAATTGTGTTTCTAGTAAAATGATGTTGTGATGGAATTTGGTAACGGGGACATAAGACCTCAAGTAATTATCTAAAACCAGCTGCATTAATAGTGGATATTGGAAGCAGATCTAATACTAGCATAGTCGCCATGGCGTCTGTGATCCGCTTTGCGACTGGGTGACAGCTTTTATACTTGCTTCCTCTTGCAAAGGATTGTTTAACAGTCAATTGTTGTAAACTACTAGTAGTCTTCTTCTTGGTCTGCTTCTGGCTTGAAGCTCCACCCCCAGCAGCAGGAACAGCAGCAGTGGGCCTAACGCTCAAGGATTCTTCTGAGGAGTCCTGGATAGGGGAGATGTCATCTCGCATTAGCCACTTGGATGCAGGACTATCTCCGATCACTTGTGAGGATATTGATGATGAAGGTGTGGGGGTGTAGATTGTAGGTGCCGGAATCTAGATGAGAGAAGGGTGGTAGCTGATGCTGTACTGCTTGTTGTTATTTTTTTAGTAGAATTTTCTGATTTTCCCAAGAGCTTTCCATGAACTCGCTTCAAATGGCATAACACGAATGAAGATCCTAGATGGTTAAGGTCCCTACAGCTACTGACTGTGGCTTTACAGTGCTACAAATAGCTAGACAACTGTTGTCAGAATTTGGGTAAAAATAATTCCACACATAAGAAGTGGATTTTTTTGGTCTTATGCCTAGGCATGTCAATGGCCTTCTTATCACTGGCAAGAACTGCTGCAGTCTTTGTTTGAAAGTGTATGAAAATAATATTGTGACCTGTGAGGTGGTCATAATTGACTGCAAATGACTTGAAATTAGTGTTATTGAGGTTAATAATAATGTCGGAACAAAAACGTGCAAATTTATGTGATTTTAGCTGTTTTTCTAAAGAATACAGATCCAAAACCAAAACACACAAGGGCGGTTTTGCCAAAACCACAACCAGAACACGGGGGTCAGTGAACATCTTTAGTCTTAAGCTGAATCCTTTCACCTCACACTGCTAATGCTAGCTCATAACCATGCATGGAGAAGCTATTATGCTTAATCGTCTCCATATCACTATTATTATCTGTATCTTCCATTATATTTATTGGACTCATGTTTGTCATATCTGAAAGATGATTGTCCGGCGCTACAGAGTCTGTATGGCTGTCACGGGCACTAGGAGTCTTTACCCAGGGATCACCAGGTGATAGGCTTACCAGAGCAGTATAGGTGGTAATATGGTACTCTGGTAGCAGGGTGATCACGGAACAGGAAATAGCAGATGATGAGATGCTCAGGAAAGTCTATGACTAGCAGCACTGGCAATATGGAGGTAGTAATACACGAGGAACTGTATGGACAAAGGACACGTGAAGGTAGTCAGTGGTCTGCGGTAGCAAGTTGTACCACTGCTATAGTGAGGAGGAATGTCCAACAGAAACGAGGAGGTGATGAGAGTCAGCGGTCTGCGGATAGCAAGTTGTACCGCTGTCTGAGTGAAGGAATGGAATCCAAGTGGAGGTATCCGGGGAGTCAGTGGTCTGCGTTAGCAAGTTGTACCACTGCTATGTGAGAGGATACTGGAACAGGTGAAACTGTAAACAGGAGTCAGTGGTCTGCCACTAGCAAGTTGTACTACTGAATATATATGTGAGGAGGTGCACGGGGAGAGACTGCAACACAATATATACACGGGCACCTTGACTTTGATCCACAGTAATATGCACAATATAAATGTATAAATGACTGAACAACACTGCCAATATAGAAAGTCTCTTGAAGTAATCCGGCATGAGATAACACAGTCAATGATGGCAATAGACTCAGCGGATAGTACACTCCAGAGGAGAACCAACACAGTCCAGCAAGGTATGCAATACACAGCACAGTCAATGGGAAGTATGCATACCGTGGTTCAGGAGAAGGCAGTCAGACAGGAGTGCAGAGATACCTGAAGGGCAGGAGGCCAGCAGGATACAAGTCCCTGGATGGGTGAAGCAGGGGTCTAGCAGGTGCAGCGCACAGGTAGGTAGACCAGCAGGGAACACAGGAAGGCGTGGAGAGCGGATCAGCAGTAGATGGATGAGTAGCGCTGAGAAGTAACAGCAGCGGGTCTCTGCGGGAACACGGAGGTAACCAATAGCAACTAGCAGGTGCAGTAACGATGGGACACCGGAGCAGAGTTGAACTGGAACAGATGATCACGGAGAGTAGCGGGTAGCAATAGTGGCAGCAGACTCAAGGAAACACGGTAGAGTAGACAAGGACTGAAGACTGAAGCGCACAGAGGCAGCGGATAGGAATCAGCTAAACAGTCACGATGAAACACAGACAGGTTGCAGGTTGAAGACTGTAGTGCACGGAGGCAGCGGGTAGGAATCAGCTAGCAGTCACGATGATGAAACACAGACGAGTTGCAGGTTGAAGACTGTAGTGCACGGAGGCAGCGGATAGGAATCAGCTGGCAGTCACAATCATGAACAGGTGAGTGGATGTGGTTGAAGCCTGTAATGCACGGAGGCAGCGGATAGGCATCAGCTAACAGTCCCAATGATACATGGTAGAGTTGAAGTGATTAGAAGACTGTAGTGCACGGAGGCAGCGGATAGGAATCAGCTCACAGTCACGATGATACAGTAGATGGTAGAAGTGGTATGGGAACCACAGTAGCAGAAGTGGTTTGGAAACCACAGAGGTAGAAGTGGTTTGGAAACCACAGGAATCAGCAGGGCTGAATAAACAAGGAAACACAGGAACACCTTCAGAGACTCATGGGGAATGAGACTCCAAGATCAGGCAACGTGGTGTTGACCACAGGTGCTTAATATAGGGAGGTTGCCTGATCTGCCAATTAAGTTAAAGGAACATACACTGGAGGTATAGAAAGGGCTGCGCATGCGCAGTCCCTCAGAATGGAGGACGGCCACGGTTCCTAAATGTCCAGGAAGAAGCACTCACAGTCCGGTGAGTGACAGTACCCCCCCTTTTAAAGGTGGGCACAGAACGCCTGGAACCGGGCTTGTCCGGATTTTTGGAATAAAACTTCTTCAGAAGGGCAGGAGCATTAAGATCTTCAGCTTTGATCCATGAACGCTCTTCAGGACCAAAGCCCTTCCAATGAACGAGGAAACGGAGGACTCCTCGCGAAATTTTTGCATCCAATACCTCAGTAATCTCGAAATCCTCCTCCTGATGAACTTGAACTGGCTGCGGTGCTGAGGAAGGAGTCGAGAAACGGTTGATGATGAGAGGTTTGAGCAAGGACACATGGAAGGCATTGGAGATCCGAAGATTCTTAGGAAGAAGAAGTTTAACACATACTGGATTGATAACTTGAATGATCCTATATGGACCAATAAAACGAGGGGCGAATTTCATAGATGGAACCTTCAAACGAATATTTTTGGTAGATAACCAGACACGATCTCCAATTTTTAGTGGTGGAATAGCCCGCCTCTTCTTATCTGCGAAAGACTTATATTTGTTAGATGTCTTCTTTAAACAGGTTTTGAACTGAGACCAGATATTTTTGAAGGTCTGACAAGCAGTCTCCACAGCAGGAACTTGGGTGGGCGGGAGGGCAGGAAATTCCGGAAAAGACGGATGGTGACCGTAGACCACAAAGAATGGAGTTTTGGATGATGACTCATGGTACATGTTGTTATGGGCGAATTCAGCCCAAGGGAGCAATTCTACCCAGTTGTCTTGGTTGGCTGAAGAGAACATCCTAATAAAAGTCTCAAGATCTTGATTGACTCGTTCCGTTTGTCCGTTAGATTGCGGATGGTAAGACGATGAGAGTGCTAATCGTATGCCCAAGGTTTTACAAAGGGCCCGCCAGAATCTGGAAACGAATTGTACTCCTCTATCTGACACAATCTCAGACGGACATCCATGGATGCGGAAGATTTCTTTAATGAAATGTTCAGCCAGAGTAGACGAGGAAGGTAAACCGGACAGAGGGACGAAATGAGCCATCTTCGAAAATCTGTCTACCACTACCCAAATAGTATTGTGATTCTTACTTGGTGGCAAATCAGTAACGAAATCCATACTAATATGGGTCCAAGGCTTGGACGGAATGGGTAGTGGTCGCAGCAACCCTGCTGGAATTCTGCGGGAGGATTTGAACTGAGAACATAAATCACAGGAAGCAATAAACTCTTTGACGTCTCTCCTCATTGAAGGCCACCAGTAACTACGAGAGAGAATCTCAAAGGTCTTATGTTCACCGGCGTGTCCAGAAAAACGAGAGGCATGGAACCACGAAAGGATTTTCCTCCTCAGAGTAGGAGGCACGAGGGTCTTCCCAAATGGTAGCATTTTGGTGGATGAAGCAGCCAGAGAAATACATTTGGGGTCTAGAATAGCATGGTTGGGAACCTCTTCTACATCAGAGGACGTCACAAAAGCTCGAGATAGAGCGTCAGCTTTCTTGTTCTTAGCAGCTGGTTTGAAGGTTATAATTAATTCAAAACGGGAAAAGAAAAGAGACCATCTTGCTTGACGAGGGTTCAAGCATTGAGCAGATTGCAAATATGACAAGTTCTTATGATCCGTGAAGATCGTCACCGGATGGCGAGCTCCTTCCAACAAGTATCTCCATTCCTCTAATGCAGCTTTGATGGCCAGCAACTCCTTGTCCCCGATAGTATAGTTTTTCTCTGCGGGCAGAAGACCCCGAGAGTAGAAGGCACAAGGATGTAATTTTTGTTGCTCCGAGCGTTGGGAGAGAATAGCTCCTAAGCCCACATTAGAGGCATCTACTTCTAGGAAGAAGGGGAGTGTCACATCAGGTTGTCGCAGAATGGGAGCAGACGAGAAGGACTCTTTGAGGATTTGAAAGGCTTGGAGAGCCTCAGATGACCATTGCTTAGTATTAGCCCCTTTCCGAGTTAAGGCCACAATGGGAGATGCAATGGATGAGAAGTCTTGAATGAAGCGTCTATAGTAATTGGCAAAACCTAAAAAACGCTGGATGGCACGAAGAGTAGTTGGCTGAGGCCAATGTAGTACAGCATTTACTTTGTCTGGATCCATCTTCAGGCCAACTCCGGAAACTATATACCCCAAGAATGGAATCTGGGGTAACTCGAATGAACATTTTTCCAATTTACAGAACAACGAGTTTTTCCGTAGTCTGGAGAGGACCTCTGCCACATGTTGGTGATGAGAAGGCAGGTCCTGTGAGAAGATCAATATGTCGTCCAGGTAGACAACGACACATACATATAATAAGTCCCGAAAGATCTCATTGATGAAACCCTGGAAAACCGCGGGGGCATTACACAGCCCGAAGGGCATTACTAAATATTCGTAATGCCCATCTCTGGTGTTAAACGCGGTCTTCCATTCGTCACCGGAACGGATTCTAATTAAATTGTAGGCACCACGAAGATCCAACTTAGTAAATATCCGAGCTCCCTTGATGCGATCAAATAGCTCAGTGATCAGCGGAATGGGATACCGATTCTTGATAGTAATGGCGTTGAGTCCACGAAAATCTATACAAGGGCGTAATGATCCATCCTTCTTTTTGACGAAGAAGAACCCAGCTCCAGCGGGAGAGGTGGAAGGTCGAATGAACCCACGCTGGAGATTCTCCTGTATGTACTCAGATGTGGCTTGAGTTTCAGGTAACGAGAGAGGATAGACCCGACCCCTGGGAGGAGTCTTGCCAGGTAGAAGGTCGATCGGACAATCCCAAGAACGATGAGGAGGAAGACGTTCAGACTGAGCTTTATCAAACACATCGGCAAATGAAGCATACTGAGGAGGGAGTCCCGGGGAGGAAGATGAGATGGAAGATTGCTGTACTTTAAGAGGAATAACTTGAGAGAGACAACGATGGTGACATTCAGGCCCCCAAGACGTAACTTGAGGGGTGCGCCAGTCAATCTGGGGAGAGTGACATTGAAGCCATGGAAGGCCTAAGACAATCGGACTTGTCGTAACAGGAAGAATTAAAAACGAAATTTCTTCATGGTGTAGTACACCAATCTGAAGGGTTACTGGAGACGTACTCTGGGTGATGAGACCATTGATGAGACGTGATCCATCTATAGCCGTCACAGTAATGGGTGTTTTTAAAGTGATCACTGGTAGGGACCATTGATTCACTAGTGATTTAGAAATGAAATTTCCTGCTGCTCCGGAATCAATCAATGCCTGTGACTCAAAGGATTTGGTAGCAAAGGAAATCGTAACATCGAAAGCGCAGACTTTAGATTTCATAGACAATGGAGAGGACTCCAGGGACCCTAACTTCACCTCTCCAGAACTAGTTAGGGCCTGGCATTTCCCGATTTCTTAGGGCAAGAACTGAGCATATGTGTGGAATCAGCACAATAGATACAGAGTCTATTCTTTACTCTTCGTTTCCTCTCTTCTAAAGATAATTTGGAACGTCCTATCTCCATGGGAATCACAGAAGGTGAAACTGGACGAAATTGAGGGTTTAAACGAAGAGGTGCTTTAGCAGAAGTTGTTTTCTCAGATTCTCTTTCACGAAATCTCATGTCTACACGATGGCAAAGAGAGATCAAATCTTCTAGTGACGAAGGAAGCTCTTGGGTAGTCAGTGCATCTTTAATTTTATCGGAGAGCCCCTGCCAGAAGGCGGCAACTAATGCTTCAGTGTTCCACTGAAGTTCAGAGGCTAAGATCCTAAATTGAATGACATACTGTCCTACAGTATGGGAGCCTTGTCGCAAACGAAGAATGCTGGAAGCAGCGGAGGTCACACGACCTGGTTCATCGAACACACTTCGGAACGTGGAAATGAATTTGGCACTATCTTGTAGAATTGGATCGTTTCTTTCCCACAGAGGGGAGGCCCAAGCCAGGGCTTGTCCAGAAAACAATGAGATAAGATAGGCCACTCTGGAACGATGGGTAGAAAAATTTTGAGGTTGGAGTTCAAAATGGACTGAACATTGGTTAAGGAAACCTCTACAAGTTTTGGGGTCCCCGTCATATTTTGACGGAGTAGGCAGGTGAAGCGTAGGAGCTGTAGACACCTGGGATGGCACTGGGGAAACGGAGGAAAGCACAGGAGCTTCAATACTAGCTGTAACAGTCTGTCCAGATGTTCCTTGGGAGGTTAACGATTGGTAACATTGAAGTAACAGCTGTTGGCGAGCATCCTGTTGCTCCACACGGCTGACCAGATGCTGCAGCATCTCTTTAGCAGTAGGTTCCGTATCTGGGTCTGTCATGGCCTGATCTTACTGTCACGGGCACTAGGAGTCTTTACCCAGGGATCACCAGGTGATAGGCTTACCAGAGCAGTATAGGTGGTAATATGGTACTCTGGTAGCAGGGTGATCACGGAACAGGAAATAGCAGATGATGAGATGCTCAGGAAAGTCTATGACTAGCAGCACTGGCAATATGGAGGTAGTAATACACGAGGAACTGTATGGACAAAGGACACGTGAAGGTAGTCAGTGGTCTGCGGTAGCAAGTTGTACCACTGCTATAGTGAGGAGGAATGTCCAACAGAAACGAGGAGGTGATGAGAGTCAGCGGTCTGCGGATAGCAAGTTGTACCGCTGTCTGAGTGAAGGAATGGAATCCAAGTGGAGGTATCCGGGGAGTCAGTGGTCTGCGTTAGCAAGTTGTACCACTGCTATGTGAGAGGATACTGGAACAGGTGAAACTGTAAACAGGAGTCAGTGGTCTGCCACTAGCAAGTTGTACTACTGAATATATATGTGAGGAGGTGCACGGGGAGAGACTGCAACACAATATATACACGGGCACCTTGACTTTGATCCACAGTAATATGCACAATATAAATGTATAAATGACTGAACAACACTGCCAATATAGAAAGTCTCTTGAAGTAATCCGGCATGAGATAACACAGTCAATGATGGCAATAGACTCAGCGGATAGTACACTCCAGAGGAGAACCAACACAGTCCAGCAAGGTATGCAATACACAGCACAGTCAATGGGAAGTATGCATACCGTGGTTCAGGAGAAGGCAGTCAGACAGGAGTGCAGAGATACCTGAAGGGCAGGAGGCCAGCAGGATACAAGTCCCTGGATGGGTGAAGCAGGGGTCTAGCAGGTGCAGCGCACAGGTAGGTAGACCAGCAGGGAACACAGGAAGGCGTGGAGAGCGGATCAGCAGTAGATGGATGAGTAGCGCTGAGAAGTAACAGCAGCGGGTCTCTGCGGGAACACGGAGGTAACCAATAGCAACTAGCAGGTGCAGTAACGATGGGACACCGGAGCAGAGTTGAACTGGAACAGATGATCACGGAGAGTAGCGGGTAGCAATAGTGGCAGCAGACTCAAGGAAACACGGTAGAGTAGACAAGGACTGAAGACTGAAGCGCACAGAGGCAGCGGATAGGAATCAGCTAAACAGTCACGATGAAACACAGACAGGTTGCAGGTTGAAGACTGTAGTGCACGGAGGCAGCGGGTAGGAATCAGCTAGCAGTCACGATGATGAAACACAGACGAGTTGCAGGTTGAAGACTGTAGTGCACGGAGGCAGCGGATAGGAATCAGCTGGCAGTCACAATCATGAACAGGTGAGTGGATGTGGTTGAAGCCTGTAATGCACGGAGGCAGCGGATAGGCATCAGCTAACAGTCCCAATGATACATGGTAGAGTTGAAGTGATTAGAAGACTGTAGTGCACGGAGGCAGCGGATAGGAATCAGCTCACAGTCACGATGATACAGTAGATGGTAGAAGTGGTATGGGAACCACAGTAGCAGAAGTGGTTTGGAAACCACAGAGGTAGAAGTGGTTTGGAAACCACAGGAATCAGCAGGGCTGAATAAACAAGGAAACACAGGAACACCTTCAGAGACTCATGGGGAATGAGACTCCAAGATCAGGCAACGTGGTGTTGACCACAGGTGCTTAATATAGGGAGGTTGCCTGATCTGCCAATTAAGTTAAAGGAACATACACTGGAGGTATAGAAAGGGCTGCGCATGCGCAGTCCCTCAGAATGGAGGACGGCCACGGTTCCTAAATGTCCGGGAAGAAGCACTCACAGTCCGGTGAGTGACAATGGCTTCATAAATAAACAATGGTGATCAATTATTTATAGCTCTTAGACTTGTCACTTATGTAGGAGCCTATGGCAGCTCAGGCTATACTAAAATCTTTAAAACCTCATCAATGGGTTACAAAATGATGGAAGGAAAGTTCAATATTCCAAAGCCACTTGTGGATGAAGGAAAAACATTTTCTCAATGACATGCACGCAAAATAAACAAGTTTACACAACAACCCAATATAATATAGTGTACTCATCAAATATAACTATATGGTTACTTATTGTTTTTTGTAATGTTACTTAGACATGGAACTTGAAAATGTTGCAAAAATGTATTAATCTCTATTTTTTTCTTATAAATGTAAACCAAATTTTCTAAACAAATTTTTTTAAGCTGAAATTGTAATTAAAAAAATGAAGTATTATTGGTACTTAGGAAAATGGCTTCTGACTAATGTTTTGTTTGTGGAAAGGGGCATATTTGTATTGTGGAGCGTATATTTTTTGTAGTGGGCACATTGGTGGTTTGTTTGGTAGTTTGTAGGTGATGGTGTTAGTTGCAGTTATTGTGAGTTCAACCTCTGGTTTATAGCCTGAAGAACTTCACACCAAATAGCATTTCAGGTGACCTTTTTCTAAGGTGGTTAATTGTGCTTTTTCAGAAATAGGCAACATTATTATTCTCAGGCTTAGCTTAAATTGTCAATGGAATTTATAATGTCAAATGGGTTGCGATTAGCTATGCATATTTATTATTTTCCATGTGAATTTATTTGGTGTTTTCCTTCTCTAAACTGCTGCTCTTTTGGATGTGGCAAACCAGACTATAAAATTGGACTGTTCCAGTTGCTGCTGTTCAGTTTCCTTGATGAGGATGGCATTCTCTCCTTCAATGGGTTCTGAGCCAACCTCCTCAATGATTCCCTAGGTTCTAGGAAGTAAAACATAATTTTCCAATTAAAGCTGCTCTCTGATATAGCTTTGGGAGTTAATTATGTTTATCACTTTAAAAGAGCTGCAGAGGTGGATGTGATTGATCTGACCAGTCACCCCTCCCCTCTGCAGATTCACACAGTCCTAGCTTTTAGGGGCACCATGTGTAGGGTGCTTTTCAAACTGCCACTTCAAACAACAAATCTTGCAAAACATGTATATTGATGTTCTATAATAAAAAAAACAATCTATACATACATTTACATAGAATTTTTATCAGCTCTAACTCTCTGAAACACAGGTGCATATTGATGCTTTTTGCATAGTAATTTTTGTGTTTTGATCAAGATTAGATCCAATGTGAAATGAACCTTCAGTGACTTCCAGTGAGTCTTAACTATATGCTCTATACAGTAATAAATCTATATAAAACTAAATAAAAAAAAGAAAAAACATTGCACTGTTTTAATGTGAGGACACTTTGTTTGTACTCAATAACATGCCTAATGTTAAAGAAGGTGATAATTAAGAACTCTTGCATATACAGCAGATATGAACCGACTATATAGTACATTTTATTGAATTTATACATAGAAATTACAGGTATAAAACAATTAAATTAAATCCAGACAATATTGTCTCAATTATCAGCATTGAGTAGCACACCAAAAAATAGCCACCATTAACCTAAGATGAGGAATGGCCCAATTGTCATGTGGACAGCTGTTAGAGATGGCTGCCCTTTAGATCAACGTTCTGCCTTACCTCCCACGTAATCGTTTTTGTCACAAATATAAAACAGTTAAACAATTGTGAAGGCAGTGGGATATTACATGGTAGTGCCAAGGGGTGTCATTACACCAAGGATAAGGTGTAAAGAAACAGGAACTCTCATGTTTGTTTGATCCATCATCTGTGCGTTTACTATTATATATAGGATCATTCCTGCAGTTCACTGATTCAGCTGGTTTCTAGGCAAATTGTTACAAGCTTTATTCACAATTTTGCCTCAGAACTAAGTCATGAATAAACAATGGTACCAAAACGTCTTCCAAAAGCAACTTCTCCAAACCATCCAAGAACAGTTTGGTGACGAACAATGCCTTTTCCAGCATGATAGAGCATCTTGCCATAAGGCAAAAGTGATAACTAAGTGGCACGGGGATCAAAACAGCAAAATTTTGGGTCCATGGCCAGGAAACTCCCCAAATCTTAATCAATTGAGAACTTGTAGTCAATCCTCAAGAGGCGGTTGGACAAACAAAAACCCCAAAATTCTGACAAACTCCAAGCATTGATTAGGCAAGGGCGGCCATCAGTCAATATGTGGCCCAGAAGTTGATTGACAGCATGCCGGAGTGAATTGCAGAGGTCTTCAAAAAGAAGGGTCAACACTGCAAATATTGACTCTTTGCATCAAGTTTCGTCTGATAGTGCTAGATTGCCAGACTATCAAAAAATCATCAGGTCACCATAAATAGCCAGACAACACTCATGATGGGTGGACTGTTTATTGTACTGTAGTGTTTTACATAGATTGCTGTGTTTCTTTTTTATCTTTTTGTTTCAAGTACTATATATGGTAACAGTCTCTTTACTTAATTGGACTATAAATTGTCTAATAAAGGGACATGTTTGAAACAAGCATCTCTAACATACTCCATCTGCTGGCTTTTATTTCAAATGTTTTGCAATTGGCTGATAAGCTTTTAATGCTCTTCTTACCTACAGGTTGTCTCTAGCCCTGCCCACTTCAGAAGTAGTTTATACATACAATGTATGGGAAGATTTATCAAACCTTATAAAAAGGAAACGTGGAGGCATTGACCATAATAACCAATCAGATTCTAGCTATCATTTTCTAGAATGTACTTTCTATTTTCCTTTTTAGAAGGTTTGATAAATCTACCCCTTAAATAGGTGCTTACATCCCGGCATGTAAAACTTAATAAAATGGAGGTAGTTATACTATAAGTATTTTTTAAAACCATAAAAGTAGTTGTTGATGGGTAATGAGGAAACTTATGCCTCGTTTACCCAACTATATACTGTATGTAACACTCCTATAGGTTGGTGTTATTAGAGTGTAGTGCAGATCGTACCTGGTTTCCGGATGCTCTTCTCTTGGTCACGGCATTGCAGTGGGACAGAGAACCCCCGAGACACCGATACAAGTAGGACACCAAATGTGTGAAGTGATGTCAGATTTATTATACAGGAACAATACGTCACTAAAATATTTCTTGACAAAGAATGATTAGCAATAAGTAAAACATAAATACAATATTCATAGGTCTGAGCTAATAGAAGTGTCAGTCATGGTACCTTACAGTGCATTTAACTTGCCTGTTACTATGGGCAACACCGTTGGGCCTTAATTCAGACTAACAAAAGCAATAATAATAATCCTATATGTTAATACTTCTATAACAAACAATTTGATTACAACTATGTTTGCCAAAAATCCTCATGTGTTTTGGTTTTGGTTTTGCATCTGGATTTCATGAAAAATTGTGAAAAACAGGTAATATCAGGTGAGGTTGAGCTGTTTTTGTTCCCATATTAGTATTTATAGCGTTAACATTCATTTACAGTCATTTACTGGATGTTTTCTAATTATCTCTTCAACAGTTAAAATTTTCACCAATTTTGGGCAAAGACTACAGCGAACTGGCTGGCTAAAATTGGTGACAGAGTAGTTTAATAAAAGACACAATCCCTATAAAACATTGTGACACAGCAGTGGCAGACAGGATAACAGTTTAATAAAGAAAAAGACAGATCACTGGCTGATAGGATGGTTATTTTAGAAAAGAAGGCAGGCCCACCCCACTACTGTAATAGATCGAGAAAATCACTGAAGCATATAAAGTTAAGATTTCAACCTGGCTACTACCTCTTGCTGGGTATTATACATATATTTGAAAGTTACATGATTCACATTTATATGGCAATACCATATTATAGACAGGGTTGGAAAGTCGTCAATAATTACATAAATGGTATAATTATGTCGACAATTGAAATGTAGACAATATTCTTAAGTTGACAAGTAACCATATAATACTGTCTACACTTGAATTGGCGACCTAATTATACTGTAGACATTTGAATTGTCGACCCAATGAATGTCGATATAATGAACGTCTAGCTGTTGACTTCATACCTTTGGGGTGTGATACATATGTTTGACAGTTATGACCTCACTTCTTTAGAAATGTGAGGATGAGTAGTAATGATGATGATTTAAACAAAAATTGCTACTTTGGAACTTGCTGATGTGCAACAGGATTAAGGGGGAAAATTGTGGTTCTGAAAATTTTACAATGCGTTGTACTTGAACAACATAATGAGGAGAATAATGTATGTGTCAAAATAAGTCAGGTACTCATGCCCATGCTAAGTACATTATCATGTCTGGGTAAAATGCCAAAAATGTACCTCTTGCATGTGGAAATATTTTTATCCCAACCCAGACAACATTTGTCAAGACATATGTAGCCTTTGTGATGCCACAATGAGTAGAGATAGGTACCTCCTCCCTTCATCATCATCATCATCATCATTTATATAGCACCTGCATATTCTGTAGCACTTTACAGTTTGAAACAAACACAGCAATAAAACGATACTGGAATCTTAAAAGCAAAACATTTGTTTGGGAAGGGTGAGGGTATGCTGCTCACAGTAAAACACCACCCTGTTTTTTGTCCACTAAATAGTTCAGATGTCACCGATACTGCCCCTCACAAAAATTATTTCAGATTGAAACACTTCAGATTTTAAAAGGAGAAAGGGAGGGCGAGAGGGCGGTAAGAGAAAGGGGGTGCGCACGCGAGAGAGGGAGGATGCGAGAGAGAGGGGGGGCATGTGAGGAAGAGAGAGAGAGACTCTCTCTGTCTTCTGCTCACAGTATTTTTTAATTAGTGTACTTCCAGAGCCACTGATTATGTTCTCTTCACTCTTACACCCAATTTATCAGCACACACTTCCACCAGACTGATGTGTAGATAAACTTAAAATTTGTGCAGTAAAATTACAGCTATTTCAAAATACATTGCCTGTTACACCCTGTCCAACCCTCTACAAGCCACTTTATGAGCACAGAATTGCAGAAAACTTCCTACCAACACGTCCTACCAACAACGTCCTACCAACATGCTATCACTTCTAAAATGGCAGCGGAGAACAGGAGGGAGGGCTATATACAGGCGATATTGATCCAAAACTCGCGAGATCCAGCATTTTACCAGAAATGTTGTTGAGATGTTGAGATGTTTTGCCTAGTTTTCAGGCCCAAATTTGGCGCTTAAAACCGAGACATAACTCTGTTCGATTTAGTACCCCAAAAGTCGGACCTTTTGGTCAATAAGTAAATTAAATCCCTTACATTTTGCAACATGCATGCACTATGTATTATTTGAAAATAAAAAATATTTTCAATACAGTTGTAAGCTGAAAGAAAAATATCAATTGCTGAAGAATAACAAATAAAGAAAAGTCCCATCTGTGTATGACAAATAACTGATATTTGCAATGAATTCCTACTTATTAAAAATAGCTGTGTTTCAAAGCACGATATGCTTCAGGAGCGTCATTTTCAGATTTCATTTTTTTTTTCTTGACATCGCAGAACATGACTTTGCCAAATAATCTCCATGGAAACATATTAATCTTTATGGTATCAAAGGACACTAGGAAAAATGACGGTATACCTCTGCATACCAAGTTTTAATTTAAAAGCCGCCTGTGTCTCATCTTCTAAAGCACAGGACAACATGAGATTGAAAAATTGCGACCTTCAGACTGAAGTGGAATTGTGCAGCAATGACAATCATTTTTTTTTTCAAATTCTGGTTGATATAATATATCTGTCATTTTTCTACTGGCAGTAAAGTATATGGCCTGTCTTGTCTATTAGACAGGAAGTCATTATCTGACAGATGTATGCATATAGTGCTTTAGTGGGTAATTAAACTCCAGTAGTACATCGGAAATTGTTTACTCTCCTGATAATGGCTGAATGTAGAAATTATTAATAGCGTTCTAGTTACCTTGAAACTGTTAATAAACACAATATTTTATCTCACTATGTTTAGGCTGGGGCACTGGCTAACAATAATAGGAACTGCAGTTCAGTCACTGTTACTGACCCCCCCCCCCCACACACACACAATTGCTTTCAGATCTAAACACTTGGAATTTTAAAATAAAAACATATATTTTTGGGGGTATTGCAGCTCACAGTCAAATTGCACCCTTTTTGTCCGCTAAATAGTTCAGTAAACTGATACTGCACCTCACACAACTGCTTTCAGATTGAAACACTTTGATTTTAAAAGCAAGAAAGAATATTTATTTGCCCACTCACCCAGACTCCCGGGAGAGGAGGCCACCCTTCCGATCCTGCTTCTCCTTCAGCTAAAGAGGGTGATTACGCGACATCCTCACAAAGCCTCTCAGGGTGGGTAATCATATTGCTAATTACATTATCATAGCCATGCTGTTTGATTGCATCATTGTGCAGCGGGGAGGGGGCATGTTATATCTGTCATGCCAGTGCATGTGACCTTTGGTCCCAAGAGTAGGTAAGTATGAGCAGGGAGGTGTAACTAGCAAGTAGCTAGTTTTATTTTGCAGGAAGCTATTAAGAAAAAATAAAACTGCAATTAGAATATATTGTATGCCTGTTTAACACTAACTAAACATTAGTGTTTTCCTCTAAAACATAGGGAGACTTAGTGTCAAACCCACACACAATACCCCCCCACCCCCCAAAAAAAAACAAGGAAGTATTTCCAACTTACAGGTCAAACTCTCCCATTCAGGTAGTTACTTGGACAGGTACAGTAGGTCCCAAAACCTTGAATGGAATAATAAGGCCGTCCCTCCTAACTCACCATCTGCTTATTACAAAATATCCTTTGTTTCCAGTTTTGCTAAACATGTTGCAGCATAAAGGCACTTTTTCACTTCTAAAACAAGAGACTTGCAGTTTATATACAATAACATTCCTTTATACCCCCTGCGCCTCCATACCAGACTGTAAACTGTTTTTTTGTCTTCTAACACAAAATTCCTAAGGTATGAAAACATATTACCTTACAAGATGGTTAAGAACAATTACTGATAATTCTATGCACCTGTAGCAATCTTGAGCATATCAAGTGAGTATCTCCTTCCCTCCTAATAGTTAGCGGCAGGCTGGGCTAGGGAGGCATCTGCCCCCTGGTCTGGTCCCATAGTAGGTTACCTTGGGCTGGGTCACTGGGCTTCCAACATTTTTCTTTTCCTTTAAGTTCCTTATAGACTGCTGTGTTGAATTTTAAACCCTGGGTTAACAATTGCCAGCCCTCCGCTGATAATAGTAGTAAATCGATTTCCAAAAGCTTGAGGGAAAAAACTACATGTATATATATATATATATATATATATATATATATATATATATATATACATATAACCTTATAATATAAATGACACCCTGGAGATTAGTATATTACACTGCACCAAGTGATGATCTTATTAATCAACCAAAATAGCCATTATAATATAGAGGCTCTATTTATTAAAAAGCCCTATCTCTGGCAAAAACAAGTGTTTTCACCATTTTCTCTGTTTATCAAAGGGTCACCATGGGCTATATAACTGCTATCATCGGAGGTATTTCGCACTTGCAATAAGATTCACTGGGTCTCATCTGCATTAGCTTCAATATGCAAAACATGGGGAAGCCTCTTTAACATTATCATTATAATCGTTTTTCTGTTATCGCCTTTTCAGTATGGCAGTAGCAGATTATAATGATAGAAAAAATGCTTTATTATTTTAATAAAGCATTTTCTATTTGGCAATAATTTTAAAATATTTATTCTTGTTAAAAATAGCATTTTTATTTTACTATTTCTTTTATTTATTTACTTTTTATTACAGATGCTCGACTCTGTACTTTCGCGCGCCCTCGGAACGGACAACAACGCAAAATGTCATTGTTGTGTTGCGGATCTCGCGGGTTTTGGATTCTATAAGTGCCGCCCTCCACGGAGATCCGGCGCCATTTCACAGACAGACACAGAAGGGGTAGCAGCATACTTGGCAGTCCCCAGTGCAGATGGCCAGCGCTATAGCTAAAACAGAAAGAGGAGGGGTGGCAGTGTTCTTGGCAATCTCCAGTGACATTGTACTGTGCCATAGCTCACACTGAAACAGGAGCGGTGGTAGTGTTCTTATAAGTCTCCAGTGACATTGCTCTGTGCATTGTTCATACAGAAACAGGAGGGGTGGTAGTGTTCTTACAAGTCTCCAGTGACATTTCTCTGTGCCATTACTCATACAGAAACAAGAGTGGTGGTAGTGTTCTTATAAAGTCTCCAGTGACATTGCTCTGTGCCATTGCTCATACAGAAACAGGAGGGGTGGTAGTGTTCTTATAAGTCTCCAGTCTCCAGTCACATTGCTCTGTGCCATCGATATGGATTCACATCAGTCCACAGAAGACCAGGAGCAACAAGTAGCAGCTGGGATCAGTCATTATGATACTAATCCCTCTACGTCATCTGCTAAAACCTACGTTCAAGTGCATAGTGGATTTAAGTCATGGAAACAAAAATGTAAAAAATAAGCTTTTACCTTTTTAAAGAAAAAAACACCTCTCTAATAAAGGTTAAAGATCATTGTAGAAAAACATAAAATTGCCATCATGCCATTCTACCCAAAATATAGGCAAGCATACCAGTATCAGCTAGCTTCCTTCTCTCAGCAAGATCTCAGAATCTGCAATCTACACCGTTATCATCCTCACCCTCATCAATGTGTACATCATCCACACGCAATAATAATCATCCCTGCTGGAATCCACCATTACAGAAGTCTATGTATTTTGATGCAATTGCCATTAATGGCCTTCCTCGTGGAATTTGAAGTTCATTTTACGACGGCTGTCACGATAATTTGGGCAATTCTTTTAGACCAGACCAAATCTCAAAATGTTCTGCTGACTCTGCATCACCACTGGGTGTTTTGAGAAAGCTAAGTTTATCCTAGCAGCAGTTGCCAAAGAAACTGAAGGAGGAGACATCATCGTGTCATTTACCACTTGAGCTGTCAGCTTGCTGACCAGGAGCTTATTGTATCTCTTGAGATGCAATGAGAAACGATTTGAAGTATTCACCAGTGTATTGTAAGTTCAGACACTGCTAGCTTGAGCAAAGTGATTCCCTTAATTAGACTTTTGGAAAAGCAGCTTGAGAAATTGAAGGTGGAGATGAAACAAAGCAATTACGCTAAGCATGTCAGACTTGTAGATCAAGTACTTTATTCGCTTCGCCTGGATCGAAGAGTTATCAACTTCTTGAAATTGGCTCCCTACATTTTGCCGACTATGCTTGATCCTAGGTTTAGAAGCTATGTTATGTTAGAAGCTATGTTTTCTTTTTCTTTCTAACTGCCACGGGTCACAAGAGATGCAATGAGCTCCTGGTGATCAAGTTGACAGCTGAAGTGGTATGTGACATGATGGCGTCCCCTCCTTCAGTTTCTCAAGACCCAAAGAATGGTGGGGGATTATTTTAAAGACAGCATAAAATAGACATGTCAGACAGTCCCTTTACATATTGGGAGGAAAAAAAACTTGGAGACCCATGTACAAACTCGCTTTTCAAAACCTTAGCTGCCCACCCTCCAGTGTGTACTCAAAAGAGTTCTCAGCACATTCATGAACCTTGTTGGCGATCGGCGTCGGCGGCTACTTCCTAAAAACGAGGAAAAGATGATGTTCAGCAAAATGAACTACAAATTCTAAGAGGAAGGCCTTTGCCGTCAATTACATCATTGTGTATTCCAGCGGGGATGAATTAGTATTGTGTGAGGATGATGTACACACTGAGGGTGAGGATGATGAGAGTGTAGATTGCAGGTGGTGGGATCTAGCTGAGGAAAGGAAGCTAGCTGATGCTTGAATGCTTATTAATATTTTGGGCATAATGGCATGTTGGAAATTTTAGGTTTTTCTACAGTAAAGATTCACCTTTATTAGAGAGGGGTTTTTTTTTTTAAAAAGGTAAAAGTTGTTTTTTTTCCACATTTTTGTTTTTTACATTTTTGTTACAGAGATTTCTGTAATGGTAGATTTTAGTGGGGATGAATTAATATTGTGTGAGGATGATGTACACACTGATGAGGGTGAGGATGAGGCTAAAGATGACAACAACATCTTGCCACTGTAGAGTTCCTTGACAGCACTGTTAGCTTAGCTGCCTTAAGCCCATTCCTAGCTTGCTTTGTGGGGGCCCAAACAAACCAAGCACTTCAGACACAAAAGTGGCACTCCTTGTCACTGAAGTGCTTGGTTTGTTAAACTGTACCTGCTACCCCTCCTCTTTCTGTGTGAGTTTGTTAAAGCTTTTTAACATATGGGTGGGTGGGAGGTGCCAAGGACAATTCTATCTTGCACCAATTTCCTTTTCTGCCACTGCTGTGTGGCAATGTTTCCTAGATGTGCTATGAACTGCCATGTGTTTGTGTCATTGCTCTGTCGCTTAGCATCCAGCCAGCTCGCTGCAGTTTTAGTCTGAAGGTGTATGAAAATAATATTATGACCTGTGAGGTGGTCAAAATTCGTGTTATTGAAGTTAATAATAATTTAGGAACAAATAAACGAGCAAAATTATGTGATTTTTGCATATTTTAGCAATTTTTCTAAAAAACACAGATCCAAAACCAAAACAAGCGTGGGCGGTTTTGCCAAAACCAAAACACGAACTTAATACAGACCCTAAAACCAAAACAAGGGGGTCAGTGAACATCACTACTTTTTATTAGTGAATCTGAACATGCCTAAACCATTTAGACATCACACATGTGCATGTCCCTTGAGACTGGCCCAGCAAAGCTGTAAGTTATGCCAGTATCGAATATCACTCAGCTGCCTTGGTGGGTTTTTAACGATATATCATTGTGAATGGTGATGGTTGTATCACTGAGATAAGTGACTATAAAAAACCAGCCCAATCAGTGTGTACTAGTAAATAGACCAAGTCTACAGTTTTCTGTCCAGAATTTTATAAAATCATATTGTTCTGCATATTACATATGTCCGTAGTCCAGCAAATTATAAATCCCTAGTGTTACCCGTATTATACAATGATCAACCACAACATTAAATGCCTAATATTGTGCAAGTCCCCCATGTGCTGCGAAAACAGCTCTGACCTTTCGAGGCATGAACTCCCCAATACCTCTGAACGTGTCCTGTGGTATCTGGCACCAAGAAGTTAGCAGCAGATCCTTTAAGTCCTGTAAGTTGCAGGCCTCCATGGCCTGGACTTGTTTTTCCAACACATCCCACAGAAACTCGATCGGTTTGAGATTGTTAAGTGCGTATTGTCGCTAATCAATAACGATTGTCGAATCTTGATTTGTGTTTCCAACGCACAAAGATTTATTCTCAAAAGGTAGCAGAATATATTCAAGCAAAGTAATAATAAGTACAGCCGTTACTTATCACAGGCGCTCTGGATCCAGTGTACAGTCATTCAATCCTGAAGTCTGGGGACAAGATGTCTGAACACTAGATGAGGAGCTGCTGCTTATATGCACACAGAAATACAGTAAAACAATGCAGATGGTATAGCTTGCTTCTATTGGTCCAGGTTTCAGGAAGGTCCAAGGGGTTGTCAATCATTGGCTAGTTTAAGCTCAGGAATCCAAAGGAGGGGGTCATCTCTCCAGGGGATGAGCTCTGATCTTCCCGCCAAGATTACTCAGTCATAATAGTCCATAATTCCTTAACATTAATAACTTGCGTATGCACTCTGCGATTCCTTCGCAAAGTGAACCGGACAGTCGCAAATGCGAAGAGGATTAGTATGATACCACACATGACTAGATTCCTTCAACGTGTACCATATGTTTTACTGATATGCATATAACTTATAATATTACATATAAATACTACTATATTTCGACATAAATGACTATGTGTTGCAACTACCTTTAATGTGTACTATTTTACAAGTGAGAGTGTTTGTGCGAATGTATGTAAAAGACTAAATACTGTTGTTGCCACGTGTTGCAGCTGTGTACGCCCTTCCACGCCGTAGCGTGCCCTTTCACGCCGTAGCGTACCGTGCGCATCTTTTCAGACAAAGACAACCAAGTTTGCTCGATTTTAATTGAAATGACTTTATCCAATATGCTGACTTCGACAAGATCTGGGAAGTTTGGAGGCCAAGTCATCACATTGAACTCTTTGTCATATTCCTCAAATCATTTCTGAACAATATTTGCAGTGTGGCAGGGCACATTGTCCTTTTGAAAAAGGCAACTACCATTAGGGAATACAATTGCCATGAAGGGGTATACTTAGTCTCCAACAATGTTTAGGTAGGTGGTTTGTGTCAAAGTAACTTCCACATGAATTCCAGGACCTAAGGTTTACCAGCGGTTTGCCTTCTTCTTATAGGACATCTTGGTGCCATTTCTTTCCCAGGTAAATAAAGCATATGCACCCAGCCATCCACTTGATATAAAAGAAAACATGATTCATCAGAACAGGCCACCTTCTTCTATTGCTCCTTGGTCTAGTTCTGGCACTCACGTGCCCATTGTAGGTGTATTTGGCGGTGGACAGGAATCAGCAATGGCACTCTCACTGACTGGTCTGCTGCTATGCAGCACCGCATGCAACAAGCTGTGATGCACTGTGTGTTCTAACACCTTATTATCATAGCCAGCCCTGGACCAGACAGGCTAACCTTTGCTCCCCACGCGATTCAATGAGCCTTGAGTGCATATATCCCTGACTCTGATTCACCGTTTGTCCATCCTTAGACCACTTTTGGCAGGTACTAACCATCCTGGAAAGACCTGCCATTTTGGATATGTCCTGATTCAGTCGTCCCTTGTGAAAGTCACTTAGATCCTCACGCTTGGCCATTTTTCCTGCTTCCAACACATCACTTTAAAAACTGAATGTTCACTCGCTGCCTAATATATTCCACCCATTAACAGGTGCCATTGTAAAAAGATAATCAATGTTATTCACTTCACCTGTCAGTGATTTTAATGTTGTGACTGGTGAAGAATCCTAGTGTAAAGAAAATTATATAGCCTTAGTGGGAATTAAATTATATAAATCTAGTCACAAGTATAATATATAGCCCCATTGTTAAGCTTATTACGTTACCTAATTGGCAATCATATTATTATGTTACATTGTCCAACATTTTGTACAGACCCATATCCAGCATATTATGTACTCTATGTTCAGAAAAATATTTTGCCCTTTGGTCAGCTTGTTGTTTAGCCCTATTCTCCAAAATACTCTACGACCTGATCACTAGCAATATTCATACCAACATACAAGTCCCATTGTTAACATCAAGTTACCAGTCCAGTTACTGCAAAGGTTCTGCATAATATCAATTACATGAATTAGTTACCACTCCACCAGGGCTGGGATTAGCCTCCAGTGCAATTGTACCAATTGCCTGCAATCAAACTCAGCGGCCATTGACTAACCTATGGTTGCTTCACCTACTGTGAATTCTTACTGGCTGCTAGACTACTAGATACACCAGGGGAAGATTCGGGAATCTCTCTGCCCAGAATTAACACTCTTTGACAAACTGTGTGCTGCAAAAGCCAGCCAGGCACATTTATTGAAATGGAACCACTAAATGGAGCTTTGATTATATAGAAAAATATACTGTCACGGGCACTAGGAGTTCTACCCAGGATTCACCAGTTGATAATGCTTACCAGAGGGGCGGGGTTTACACAGCGGTTCTCTGGGCAGTAGGGTAGCAACGTATATAACAGCAGATGGAGAGAGAATGCCAATGGAATAGATGAGAGTCAGTGACTTGCAGCTATGCTGGTAGGAGAGTCAGCGACTTGCAGCTGTACTGGTAGGAGAGTAGAGTGGATGTGAACAGGTGAAGGAAGGTAACGGGAGAGTCAGTGGTCTGCGGATAGCAAGTTGTACCACTGCTGTGATGAGAAGACTTGTCCAGGTTCAGGTAGGTAGCGGGAGAGTCAGTGGTCTGCGTACAGCAAGTTGTACCACTGCTGTGAAGGGAAGACTTGTCCAGGTGCAGGTAGGTAGCGGGAGAGTCAGTGGTCTGCATATAGCAAGTTGTACCACTGCTGTGAAGGGAAGACTTGTCCAGGTGTAGGTAGGTAGCGGGAGAGTCAGTGGTCTGCATATAGCAAGTTGTACCACTGCTGTGATGAGGTGAGGACTTGTCCAGGTGCGGAAAAGTGGAGGAGTGATAAGAGTCTATAACTGTATAAATACAATTGGAGAGTAGACTAGCTAGTCCCAAACAGATATGCAACGTCACAGCTAATAGTCTATAGCGGGTATGTATACCGCTGCTGAGTAGAGAGGCTTGTCCAGAGCGGATATGCAGGCTAACAACTGAAAGTCAATAACAAGTATGCATATCGCTACTGAGTAGAGAAGCTTGTCCAACGAGGATATACAGGCACAGCAGGAGAGCTGAGAGACTGTAGCGGGTATGGGAACCGCAGGTGAGCAAAGCAGATAATCCAGCAGACAGCTGAAGACACGAGCAGGACACAGGAGTCAGTAGCGGGTATGGGAACCGCCGATGAGCAGAGCAGGTAATCCAGCAGGAAACTGAATACACGAGCAGGACACAGCAAACACCTTCAGAGACTCACAGGGAATGAGACGCACAGGGAATGAGACTCAAGATCAGGCAACGATATCATGGCCACAGGTGCCTTAAATAGGGAGAGGTGATTGATCCACCAATTAGGTTAAAAGCAAGGTCATAAGAGTTCATGGATGCTGCGCATGCGCAGTTCATCAAGATGGCGGACGGCCGCGGCTCAGGACAGGCGCCGGCAGGAAGGATAGAGAACCACGCACCAGTGCAGAGGCACTCACGGTCCGGTGAGTGACAGTACCCCCCCTTTTAAAGGTGGGCACAGAACCCACAGAACCCCAAGTTTCTGGGGTTTGCCCGGAAACTTGGAGTAAATTTTTTTTAGAAGAGCTGGAGCGTTGAGATCATCTGCGCGGATCCAAGAACGCTCCTCTGGACCAAAACCCTTCCAATGCACTAGGAAGCGAAGAACTCCTCGCAAAATTTTGGCATCCAGAATATGAGTAATTTCAAACTCCTCCTCTTGATGAACTTGTACTGGCCGAGGTGCTGAAGGAGGAACAGAGAAACGGTTGATGATAAGAGGCTTGAGTAATGACACATGGAAGGCGTTGGAGATATGAAGGTTCTTAGGTAATAGTAGTTTGAAGCACACCGGATTTATTACCTGAGGGATTTTATATGGACCAATGAAACGGGGAGCCAACTTCATGGACGGAACCTTCAGGCGAATATTTTTGGTAGAAAGCCATACGCGGTCTCCAACTTTAAGTGGTGGAATAGCTCGCCTCTTTTTATCAGCAAAACACTTATATCTGGCAGATGTCTTCTTCAGGGAGGATTTAACCTGAGACCAGATAGTTTTGAAACTCTGACATAAACTCTCCACTGCAGGAACTTGGGTGGGAGGGAGGGCAGGAAATTCTGGGAGACACGGATGGTGACCGTATACCACAAAGAATGGAGTTTTTGAAGATGACTCGTGATACATATTGTTATGGGCGAATTCAGCCCATGGAAGCAAATCTACTCAATTGTCTTGGTTGGCTGAGGAGAACATCCTTATGAAAGTCTCAAGATCTTGGTTGACTCTCTCGGTCTGTCCATTTGATTGAGGATGGTAGGAGGATGATAGTGACAGTCAGATACCCAAGGTCTTGCAAAGGGCTTGCCAGAATCTGGGGACGAACTGCACTCCTCTATCTGAAACAATCTCAGATGGACAGCCATGAATCCGAAAGATCTCCTTGATAAAATGGTCAGCCAAAGTAGAGGAGGCAGGTAATCCAGTCAAAGGAACAAAATGGGCCATCTTAGAAAATCTATCCACCACTACCCAGATGGTATTGCATCTTTTGCTAGGAGGAAGATCGGTGACAAAGTCCATACTAATATGGGTCCATGGTATGTATACCGCTGCTGAATAGAGAAACTTGTCCAAGGCAGATATGCAGGATAACAGTTAATAGTCAATAACAAGTATGCATACCGCCGCTGAGTAGAGAGGCTTGTCCTGGTGCAGACACAGCAGGAGAGCTGGGAGGCTGTAGCGGGTATGGGAACCGCCGATGAGCAGAGCAGGTAATCCAGCAGGAAACAGAAGACATGAGCAGGAGAGCTAGGAGTCTGTAGCAAGTATGGGAACCACCGATGAGCAGAGCAGGTAATCCAGCAGGAAACTGAAGACACGAGCAGGAGAGCTAGGAGTCTGTAGCGGGTATGGGAACCGCCGATGAGCAGAGCAGGTAATCCAGCAGGAAACTGAATACACGAGCAGGACACAGAGAACACCTTCAGAGACTCACAGGGAGTGAGAATCAAGATCAGGCAACGATACAAAGGCCACAGGTGCCTTAAATAGGGAGAGGTGATTGATCCACCAATTAAGTTAAAAGCAAGGTCATAAGAGTTCAGGGATCCTGCACATGCGCAGTCCTATCAAGATGGCGGACGGCCGCGGCTCAGGACAGGCGCCGGCAGGAAAGAGAGAGAACCACGCACAAGAGCACAGGCACTCACGGTCCGGTGAGTGACATCCTCACAACAGACGTCAAACAGGAACAGGAAACTTTGTGCGTGCCACTGTGGAAGCTCTGAACGTTTTCACATTTCTCAGCTACAAGAAAACCAAACAAAAAAACCCAGAAGAAAGTGCTGTGTAAATAAAATTCTCCCTTAAGGATAGTTGTATAACGGCAGGCTTCTACACTGGGCAATAACAGCACCTAGTTCAGATGGAACCAAAATTTCCTACTACTGTTTCCCTCCAGACTGCAATTAAGGATACACCTGTCATACACAGCCGAATAATGAGGGAAACTGCTGGAGCTGTTTGTCGGCAGCAATCTGTTACTACAGGAGTGAGTCTATATGTGATTTTATCCCCTCCAGAGGGTGGAAATATTATACCAGTAGGAAGAAATTTATTCCATCTCTCCTGAGACTGCTATGGGACATTCAGACTACTTAAGTACTTGTGGCTTTTTTTTTTCATCAGGATTTGTTCCACCCAAATGGATTCAAAGTTTTTATACGAGGCTGAAGTTAGCTTCTTATTTGGCCAGCTTCTTATTCGTTTCTAATTCATGCTCCAGCTTCTTATTCAGAAAAGCTTATTTTTAAAGGATTAAATCAATTTGGATCACTGAGTGGCAAAGTCACCATATTTTATCATTTTGAATAAGTAGCTGCAGTTTTTCAAGGGTTAAGTGCCGTTGGACCAGCAATTTGACAGTGGGAATCAACACAGGGTGGTCAGTTACATATAAAACATCTGTCTTTTGCCTGGCCCAACGCTGTTTTGGGCATGCAATCAGGTGGCAAAGTGGGCACAGATAGCATTTTTAGCATTTTGAATAAGTAGCTGCAGTTTTTCAAGGGTTAAATGCCGTTGGGCCAGCAATTTGACAGTGGGAATCAACACAGGGTGGTCAGTTACATATAAAACATCTGTCTTTTGCCTGGCCTAACGCTGTTTTGGGCATGTAATCAGGTGGCAAAGTGGGCACAGATAGCATTTTTAGCATTTTGAATAAGTAGCTGCAGTTTTTCAAGGGTTAAATGCCGTTGGGCCAACAATTTGACAGTGGGAATCAACACAGGGTGGTCAGTTACATATAAAACATCTGTCTTTTGCCTGGCCCAACGCTGTTTTGGGCATGCAATCAGTGTCAAAGTGGCCACAGATAGCATTTTTAGCATTTTGAAAAAGTAGCTGCAGTTTTTCAAGGGTTGATTTTTTTAAAAAAAATTGCAACAAAAATAAATCCAATATCACTTTGTCCAAGATAAAATAAACTATATACATTATCCAAAGGGTAAAAAGGACAAATATGAACAAACCTCCACACAACAAATTCTACTACAATCCTACCACAAAACAACTAATACACCACTTCACAAATATAAAAAAAGACAAAAAAACACAAATCAATTCCATTGTTAATAAGTGGGAGAGGGTATTGCTGTAATGTGGGTGGGTATTGATGTAGTATAAGTGTGTGTGTGTCAGGGGGGTATTTATTGCTGTAATTTGGGTACTAATAATGTATTGACATAGTATTTATTGTTGTAATGGAGGTGCTAACAATGTAATGTTGGTGGTCATTAGGTAAAATAGTCCTATTTGTTGCATGTGAATGCTATTAGTTTAATTTTGGAGCTGGTTGGGGGGAGTAGAGTGTTTATTAGTTTTGCAGCAACAGGGCCTATTTATTTAAGGTGAGGTGATGGGACCTTCAATTTAATGCTGGGGTGGTTTAAGGATATTTAATGTCAGGGCTGGTTTGAGGGAAATAGATGTATTTATCAAATGTGAATACTATTATTTTAATGTTGGGGCTGGAGGGAGGCCTAATTATATAACGTGGGTGCTATTGACTTAATGCCAGGGCTGATTGGAGGTTTCTACATTTCATGTACCCATTTTATTTTCAAATAGGGCTCTCAGCATTCCAGGATACAGAAAAGCAGCAACTGAGCTAAAGAAACCAGCAGCCACTGGTGACAAGAACAGGTAGGAGAGAGCAGAACAGTCTGCCAATTGTCCTGAATGTGGTGGAGACTGTCCCGCTTAGTCAGGATTTGACTGCAAGGACAGTTGGGAGGTATGTCCTGCTTCACACTGTACTGCTTGTGAAGGCAGAACTGCGTGCACCTAACAGTAGTGCACACAATATTGCCTATGTATTTATCTAAAATTTGTCTAATAACTATATTACATCATAGGAGCACCCTGTCTTGAATGCCCTGAGCCTTAATCCAGCTCTGGTTAGCAGGAGGGAGCGGATAGTTGCTCCCAGTCCCTGGATAGGACACAGCCTGCAGAACAAGCCGAGGAGCTCTAAGGGCTAGATTTACTAAGCTGCGGGTTTGAAAAAGTGGGGATGTTGCCTATAGCAACCAATCAGATTCTAGCTATCATTTTGTAGAAGGTACTAAATAAATGAAAGCTAGAATCTGATTGGTTGCTATAGGCAACATCCCCACTTTTTCAAACCCGCAGTTTAGTAAATCTAGCCCTAAGTCTCATGAGATTTAGTAATCTCGTGAGACTAAGAGCTTCCTTGCTCACTCTACAGGAAGTTCCCACTCTGATGGATGTCAGCAGCATCAGAAACATAAATAAGTACAGTGGTTGTGTCATAATGTGTTTGGGGGCGGGGGCGTGATATGGATGGGGAGGGCGTGATAAATGTAATGTTTTATTATAATGTATGTATCAATGCCCCATGTTGACCATGTACCCAACGCAATGTAGCTACGCCTCCTTGGCGGCGCCTCTGCGCAGCGGCGGCGGCACATGGTTTATTTCCTACTCATCAACAGAGGTGGGCCTGTATGCGGTAAATGCCAGGGCTGATTTTTAGTCCCTGTCCAGCCCTGTCGGCAGCATTCAAACACATCACACAAATGGAGCAGTGCACTGCAAGTTGGGGCTTTTCTGTATGGATGCCAGCATGGCATGGAAGTAGCATATGTCCAGTTTCTAGCTTTTAGAGGTCTTTAAATCACTTGCAGTAAGGTACAGCAGTCACAGGATGCAAACCTTCCTGTAGCAACAACTGTAAAATCCTCAGCTTGTATCCTTTGCTATTTCTATCCTAGGACTTGTAGTTCCACAACTTTATTTTAACATCACCTTGTGGTATAAGTTCAAATGCTGATTAGCAAACACTTTGTGCACGTTTACCTGCCCACCCATCTATGCCTGACTCTTTAGCCCTGGTGGCCAGATATAGTCCAAACCCCACTTAAATAATAACGGATAGGTAAATTAACCAGTAACTTATCTGCACCTGTGTGTCCCCCAGGGTCTGAACTTGATTTCCTCCAAAATGGCTGACTTTCAAAATGACCTTCTTCAGAGGTGCATGCAAACCTCCTCCTACAGCTTCAACGGGCATCGCTGCGACTAGGTTCTGGCCCCGCCTGTCGTCCCGGCTGTGTCCTTGATGACCGAGACGTCACTTCCTGCAGATCGACGCCGTGTATATGTGACAGCGTGCCCCGGCAGATAATACAGCCGGGCGCATGCTCTAATTGTCTTCCAGCCTGTGGATTAATTAATAGGGCTATTACTGCCATTATGCTGGGCATGTGTATCATTACAGGGCTTAGCCCTGATTGGTTAGTCTGTGATTTAAGGCAGGTTAGCTGACAGTTTCCCTGTCAGCTAACCTGCTCCTGTATTGTGTTTGGTGGAAACCTGTCGGATTGATTACTGTGTATGACCCCTGCCTGTACCTTGGACCTTGCCTGTGACCCTGCCCCTTTTGTCTGTATCTTGGACCCCGCTGTGTTGCCTGTGACCCTGACCTTTGGCGTGTTATTATGACCATTCTGCTTGCTCGTGACCTCTAACCTCTGCCATCATCTGACCATCCACTGCCATCTACTCTGTCTCCTGGCCTGATGCTGCGGTTCTGCATTACAAACTTGCACTACATCTGGAGTGAAGTCCTGGGGGCATCTGAGTACCGGTGTGCGTATAAAGCTCTATGGGAAAGGCGGCTGCTAAAGGTGAAGACCTCCGCCATCTCAGTTCTGTAAGTTTGTGAACAGACCGTCAGCGTAACAATGTTCACCTAAAACCTTTATCTCTGAGCCCTCCTTCTACATTCACCCAGCTCAACTGTCCATGCATCCTTGTTCTCCACTTTTTGTCAGTGTAATGTGTGTGTGTGATGGCACAGGGCTTGTGGCAATGTAGTGTGTGTGTGATGGCACGGGGCTTGTGGCAATGTAGTGTGTGTGTGTGTGATGGCACGGGGCTTGTGGCAATGTAGTGTGTGTGTGTGATGGCACGTGGCTTGTGGCAATGTAGTGTGTGTGTGATGGCCCAAGAGGTTTTTGGCAATGTAGTGTGTGTGTGATGGCACAGGGAGGTTGTGGCAATATGTTGTGTAAGGTAGGTGGTGTCTAATTAATGGGTGTTATTTTGTTTGTGGGGTTATGGTGGGGCAATTTAATTTAATAGTGGGGTTGATGCAGACTTATTAATATAGGGTGGGATGATTCATTTAATGTTGGGTTGGTTTGGGCGCTATTAATTAAATGTGTGGCAGAGTTTTGAAAAAGGATTGCTATTTCTTTAAAGTGAATGCAAGTTATTTAATGTATGGTAGAAAATAGGCTTATTTAATAAATGTGATTACAATTAATGTTGGGGTTGTTTGGGGGAAATAGGTCTTTTTAATAAAGGTAAAAAAAATATTTTGCAGTTGGGCTGGTTACAAGAAAGGATAACTAATAATAAAACATGAGTTGTTTTGATTTAATGTCGCGCCCATTCATTCTGTAGACCATTTATGAGGTCAGGCACTGATGTTGGACGAGAGGGCCTGGCTCGCAATCTCCATTCCAGTTCATCCCAAAGGTGTTCTATAGGGTTGAGGTCAGGGCTCTGAGCAGGCCAGTCAAGTTCTTCCACACCAAACTCATAAAGCCATGTATTTGCAGCCCTTGCTTTGCGCATTGGGGCACAGTCATGTTGGTATAGAAAAAGGGCCTTCCCCAAACTGTTGCCACAAAGTTGGAAGCATAGCATTGTTCAAAATGACTTGGTTTGCTAAAGCATTAAGATTGTCCTTCACCTGAGATAAGGGGCCTAGCCCAAACACTGAAAAACAGACCAATACCATTATCCCTGCTCCACCAAACTTCACAGTTGGCATAATGCAGTCAAGCAGGTAATGTTCTCCCGGCCTCCGCCAAACCCAGACTCAACCATCTGACTGCTAAACAAAGAAGTGTGATTCGTCACTCCACAGAATATGTTTCCATTGCTCCACAGTCTATTGTCGGTGTGCTTTACACCACTCCACCCGACGCTTGGCATTGATATTGGTGATGTGAGGCTTGCATGCAGCTGCTCGACTCCATTAAGCTCCCGCCACACAGTATTTGTGTTTACATTAATGCCAGTGGAAGTTCGGAACTCTTCAGCTATGGAATAATCAGAGAGTTGGCGACTTTTACTCACCATGTGTCTTATCAGTCGTTGATCCCACTATGATTTTATGTGGCCTTCCGCTTCATGGCTGAGTTGCTCTTGTTCCTAAACGCTTACATTTTCCAATAATATCACTTACAGTTGATCTTAGATATCCAGCAGGGATAAAATTTCGCTAACCATCTAATTGTAAATGTGGCATCCTATCATAGTACCACGCTTGAAGTCACTGAACTCTTCAGAACAACTCATTTTGTATCACAAATGTTTGCAAATGGAGACTGTATGGCTAGGTGCTTGATTTTGTACACCTTTTGCAATGGGTCTGATTGAAACACCTCAATCAATAATTAACAGGTGTGGCCAAACACTTTTGTCTATACAGTGTACATGTGTCTCTATGCTTATTAGAATTATAAATCTGGTGACAGTTCAACTATCCTCTATTAAAATTCTTATAACAATTCTTATTTCCTTGTTAAAAATCAGTGCTTCATTCCAGCTTTAATTAAATGCTATCCAAACCTCTTCCGAACACTGTGGATGGTGAGCCAGAATAAGTAGTTGAGAGAACCATATCTATCTATCTATCTGTTAACGTGATCCTTCATGATTGTGTATGACAAAGGGTTAATCGAAAAGTAACAACACCTGGGGGTAAATGTATCATACTCCGTTTTTTTCATCTCGCTCGAGATCAGCGAGTTGACAGCTAAAATTGAAAGCAGCGCTGGCTTGTAAAGGCAAGTTTCCCTTTATAAGGCAGCGCCGCTTTAAATTTTAGCTGTCATCTCGACGAACTCCCGCGGGTTGAAGAACCCGGAGTATGATACATTTACCCCCTGATCTGTTTAAAAACGATTAAAACTTCCTTGTCTGTCCACATACTAACTTTGTCTTACCAATTATGTCAACACCAAGGTTTTTTGTGAAGAGCTGACACTCATAGTTAGGAAGCCTTTCGTTTTCCCTTTAAACTAATCTATCACAATTTACTTTCATCAGAGTTATCATAAACCGAAATATTTCCTGTTTCAACTATGTAGCGTTCTAAATTTAAGCAAAGTCTGATGCGAGAATTAATAAGAACAGACACCTGAATTTATTAAATGTAATTAAATGTGGAAAATAAATCTACAATGCTTAACACAATGACATACAGAGCTATAATTCAATAGTTTCTTGCAAAATAAAAAGGAATAAACTAAAGAAAATGGTAAACTCACGAATGAACACGTTTTCTGCTTGCTAGGAGAACAGGAATAATGGGACAATCTGAATTTGAAATTAAACCCCAAAAGTGAACAAATATGTTAGATTTAAAGGACATTTTAAACATGCTGCAGATACCCACAGCCCTCCCTCTCCTGTGATGTCACAGCTAGAAAGTGTGTGTGTGTAAATGCAAATTAGTTTTTTATGACCTCTTTTAAAACACCGTTCAAGTCAGGGTAATCTACACTGGCCTAACTTTTACCAGAATGTCCTGCAAAGATAATATTACCTCTACACCATAAGTCATTAGTTTCCCTTAATTTACACATCTGACATGACTTCTGTAATTATGATATTTGAGAAAATATGACTTTTTCCTGTGGCCTTAGTCCCTTTCATTCAAATTGATTCCAGCTGTTCAGTCACCCAGTTGAGATCACCTAATATATCACACAATCCCCAGGAATGTGAGGGGTCTGTTTTTGTATATTATTGCCATAACCTTAGAAAGAGAGTTCAAGGACTTTAGCTTTTAGGACCCATGCCATAAATTGATATTGGGTACTCGTCTGTAACTTTGTGTCTGGAACTTACTTATAAATGCCTCAAGAGTAGAGCAGAAGAGTTTAGAAATCAAATCAAAGAAATAAAGTAATTTAGTCTCCCCCTACTCAGTTTTAACCCATGGTTGGACAGAGTTCATCTGAGCCACACCAAGCTAATACTATGAATTAATTTACAAACACATATTTTCAGTTTTATATTACTAATAATTAGCTTGCATATGACACTATCAATACCAAAAAAAGCTTCTGCTACTGAGTGCACAAGACCTTGGGGTAACTAAATAAAGTTGACTGCATTAAGGCTGTGTACACACTACAGAAAATTTCTCCTGATGCAATATTGTTAATAATTTTGCGACTAAAGAAAAATGTCCCGATCAGCATGCCGATTTATGTGCACATGTTAAATACATTTTACATAATTTACCTTCAGTTCTATGTGCTCTCCTAATTACTGGCTGAAAAGATTGTGACTCTGCAACTCCATAGAGATCTTTGGACACTGCCAGTCATGACTGTATACACAATGCAGGATAGGAAAAACATTTTTATTTTGGTTTAAAAATCAAAGGAAGTGATACAATGTGCTTTGAAACAATAATCATTCATCGTTGGAGCGTACACACTAATGCGATACGAGGCAGAACGGTCATTTATCGTGTGCTTGGCCCATTTAATCAGATGAAACCCTGTAGTGTGTACCCAGCCTAAACGATAGAGGGTTACTAGACCTTGAAGACCATGAATGGCCTTATTCTAGAGATATATTCTGGAAATTCAGTATCTGGCATTACACTTTGTTATAAACACACCAGTTTCTCTCAAATAACTTCCGCAGAACCTGTGGCTTAAATTATTTTGATATACTTTATTCTAATTGGGTCAGATAGCTGCCTGTGTTGTAAACACATTTTCACTCAAAAACTGCAGTAGGTGTGTGTTAAGATTCATCATGTGGCCGAATTATTTTTTATACGTTATACCACCTGTGTCAAAAATGGTTTGTTTTATAAATGCCTTTTCTAATATAATCAATATACTCAAGGTAATCAAATTTGACTTATAAGCTAGGTATCTAAAAAAAAAAGGTAATTTATGAAGGGCAAAAAATAAGAAGTGCAAATTTAAACAGCAAAGTGCAAAGCCCTCCCATTTAAATTCATCAGACCTCAGAAAGAAAGATGGTTCTGGGGGTGGCGATATAAAGGCGAACAAGCACTTCCTGTACTAAATGTAGTTTAGTATGTTGGTTAAGCACTAAATCAATTTGGGGTTAAATCTCCCAAATATTTGGTAACAGAAGATCAAAAGAATTCTTCATCTGCGTTAATAGGTTCACAGCCCTGTGTAACCTCAAAATCTGTGTAACCTCAAAATCATATGACACTTCTGTATTATTGTGGTGTCGTGAAGATGACTTTTACTTTTTTCTTATTGATGGGTGAAAATTTGACTTCTTTTTTATTGACTGTAAGTAAATTTACTTGGCACACCACAAAACAACATAAGATATCAGTCTGGCATTTGTAGGCGTCAGATATACATGCTTTATTTTTATGTTCAGTGGTATTTAAAAGCAAAATGTGTATGAAATCATTAAGAAGGATTGAGGTGTGAAAGTTTTGTGTGGACACAAGTGAAATCCTCTCATTGCAAGTTTTTCCAGGAAGGAAAGGAAAAATACCAGTAAACATATTATCCTCTTTTCTTTATAAATACATTTTTGAAATGTTATTAGTTTTCCTTGTAATTAATTCAGTAAGGCAAACACAAGTCTAAATCAAGAGATTATAGTTTGTTAATTCATCAAGTGTGGCTGCTAGGAGTTGAAATAACACACTCTTATCATTTGTTTGGTTAAAAAAGTCTGTTTATTTAACTAATGGATGTGGTAGGGAGCATACTAGAGAAATGGCTTTTCTCTCTAAATGTACATTAGCTCTCACACTACACTAAATGCAGCAGTCTCCACACATTATCATCTCCATTATAATTACATACGTACACATCTGAAAAACTCCATTACAGATTTTAGATTTCATCATTACAATATGTTAAGATACTTTAAATGATTCCTATATGGTGCAAGGCAGGAGTCAGATGGATTTGCACACTGGCTACTGACTAGGGACAGCACACGTGACAAGCACACTTGGGGGGTAAATTTATCAAGCTACGGGTTTGAAAAAGTGGAGATGTTGCCTATAGCAGCCAATCAGATTCCAGCTGTTATTTTGTAGAATGTACTAAATAAATGATAACTAGAATCTGATTGGTCCACTTTTTAAAACCTGCATCTTGATAAATGTATCTCTTGATGTCAACTTTGCTGTAACTGTGCCAGGATTACCCAGTGCTATAAGGATGTCTCTGCCTTATATATGAATGTAGTGCCAATGCCAAAATCTCTAAGCAGCAGCACTTCCTCCCAGAGCATCCAAGTTACTTTTGTGTTTTCTGGTGATTCAGTGGTCATAATGCAGAGAAACATGTATAGTGTTAAATGACCCTGAAATATCAGTTTAAAAGTACCTGGAGGATGTATCTTGGAGCTCTGGTGTGTCATCAGGTAAGCAGGGGATCTGGCAAGCGTAAACCTTTTCTAAACATATAACTAGCAAGGAGGGAAATCTCTATCCGTTTATATGGCTGGGGAATATCTCAATGCAATATTTGGGGGTAACTAGAGGTTACCTCACTGCGATGTATGATTAGTACTTTGTGGCTATATCTGTGCAAGCTATCTTTGTATACACTGTATAGCTTGTGGAGGTTATGCCCACTGCACACAGTAATTAAAGGATATTCTTAGCGTGTGGAAATAAATGCTAAGGTTTGCAAACCTTTATAGGCCTAACAAATCTCCTAAGGATGTGTTTCTGAGACATAAATGGTTAAAACAAATATGACCTTAACAGAAAATGAAGTATTGTAACAGTTGTAAAATTGTTTGTAAACTGGTGGCTATGGGCCTGATTCATTAAGGAAAGTTAAGCAAAACATTGAGTACATTTTTTCTGGCAAAACCATGTTGCAATGCAATGGGTGCAAATTAGTTTATTATTTTACACATAGAGAAAATACTGTCTGTTTTTTCATGTAGCACACAAATACTTGATAGCTTATTTGTGTACTGAAATTTAAAGTTGATCTAGGACATGCCTTACCCCAACTTTAAATCTGCCATCACAATTTAAATTTACCTCCCCCTCCAATGCAACATGGTTTTGCCTTACTTGCTTACTTTTGCTTATCTTTCCTTAATGAAACAGGCCCATATATCTCTACTAGTTTCAGGATTAGTCTACCGGAGAAGAAACCAGTGCCAGTGTCTCTCAATAGGTAGAGTTTGTCCTCTCACTAAACATGTGATATTCTTTTTAGAACTATATAATAATAATGATATATGCTTTAGACCAGGAGTGCACAACCTTTATTGGTTTGGACCACATATGGCGATATGCATCTTTGCAGTTATGCCATACTTCAGTTATGCCAAACCTCTTAATGATAAAATATCCTTTAGGGACATTGCGTAAGTGGTGTGTTCATTCCATGTAGTGGGTGTGGCCATATCGCTTACCATGCCCCTCCCCAGTAACACATTTGGCCTCTTTCACCACTGTAGTAGCACATTTTACCCTCAGCACTGTAGTAACAAATCAACCTCTTCACTTCTGTAATAACATCCCCCTTACCTCTTTAATAACACACACCCCCCTCTCACTTCTGTAGTAGCAAATTTCCCTCTCTCGCCTCTGTAATAGCAAATGTCCTTCTCCCCATCTCTGTAAGAACACAACCCCATATATCTTCATATCTGTAATAACACAGTTCTCCTCCCCACCCCTGGACTAGTAAAATGCCCACCCCTGTGAGACCTGGAACAGTGGGACAGATATAGGGGGACCTGAGACAGAAAGACAGCAGTAGTTTATATTTGTCCACTTTTAGTTTTTCAATTCCAGGAGATCCCTGAGGTGGGTGTGCGGTGGACGGTTGCGTTGTTTTGACCCCTGCAACAAAATTGTCATTTTGCAGCGGGGGACGGAGCCAAAATGACACGATTCCCCACAAATCGCGTTGTTGATATTTACATCCTGCCCACTTCACTATGAAGTGGGCAGGATGTGGGAGAATTGTCTGCTCGAGGAGAATATTCTCCCAGGAGCCCTGGAATTTGGGAGTCTTTCGGACATTCCGGGAGAGTGGGAAAGTATGCAATAGTTTCTGTCCCAGCATACTGAGTCTTTTGTATCTGTTCTGTTTCCCATGGGCCGCATGTTGTGATTTCTCTATCCTTGTAAAAACAGTATGAATTGAATTGTGCAGACAGAAAATGTGGTGATTTGCTAAAAAAAGAGAAACGTTTCTTGCCAGTTACACTAAATATAACACTACTATGACAATTTAATTGCTTAAAAAAAAGTGAGATGCAGGTCACTAGAGAAAAGGAAACTTAAATGTGGATATTAGTGCACACTCCAATTTTAAAAGACTTTTATTAAAATATCTCTGTGGTTGTCAACTAGGAACAATCTGCATTTTCCCTTTGACTGCAAGGTTTTCTACATATAATAGTGTATGCTTAAATGGCTAACCAATTTACATTGGAAAAGAATAGATAACATTATCAGGAAAATAAGCTGTGTCCCCTAATGTTTCTCTATGTGAATTAAGTGCATTTTTGGCTCAAGACGAGTCTTTACGGCTGTGTGACTTGGGATAGGAGATTGTAGCTAATGTACAGCATCGCCAAGGTACATGAGTGAAAGATTCAGTGTATCCACTACTTTAAGGCTAGGTACACACTGGACCGCTTTCGTCCAATAATCGGGCAAATCAGCCGATTATTGGACGAAAACAGTCGGAATTCGGGTTAGTGTGTATAGCGACACAATGATCGAAAGTCGTGTTGATTGTCGGCTAAATTGGTTGGTTGTACTGTTTAATAATTTCCGACCAATCACCGACCGATCATGTAGTGTGTATGCACTCATGCTCACGATCTCCACAGAGTTTACAGAGTCATGTTCTTTTCAGCTTCAAAATTCATTAGGACATGTGGATAGTTAGAACAAAGCAGTTTTAATCAGTGTGACAATAATGAATGAATGAATGAATATTGTGCTGTAATTCTCTGAAGACTAGAGGACCAGATGAAGGACCAGATGAAGAGCAAAGATCTGAAGGTAAATTGTGTCAGTGTGTTTGCATAAATCGCCAGACTGATCGGACCTTCAGTTGTAGGTACAATTGTTTGAGATAACATGTTGGTCAGAAAATTCTTCAGTGTGTACTTAGTCTAACTCTGTTTGAAACCAAAAGAAGGGCTGAAGAGTTTAAATTATATGTGATATGATGGGTGATATAATACTAGACTGTGTAGTTAAGTAAATAATCTTTCTTATTATATTATATTATATTATAATCCACTCAGTCCCAAAACTTTTCATATCCTCTCCTCCTCCTCCTCTCTAGATCCGGAAACATTAATTGTGTGATGTCTCAGTTCACAAAGTTATTTCCTTGAATTGTGGACCTCTTGATATATTCCTTGTGCTTGTAAGTCCTGAGTGAATTGAGAAAAGAACAGATGGTGAACTGAAAGTGTAAACTCATAACCTCTTTACCACTTGGAATAACAGCATCATATATGCACGTACAGTATGGAAATATCAGTTGAAGGTATATATAAGAGTTTGTTTCCAATACTAAACAGGATTCTAAATTATATTTCCTCTAGAAGACATATTTGATGAAGCTAAAGTAGAATCATTGAGTCAAAGACTACAAACATTTCCCGACTCAAAGGAATATTAACTTTGCTGTTAAAAGCAACTCATAAGGGACAACTCAAAGCAGAAATAGAGAAGGTAAAAGGGTATGCACATTTATATTAACAACGTCCTACTGTTGCACCCCCACAAATAACACCATTGTTCCCTATTATCAGAAAAATCTACATTTTACTGGATAAAATATGGAAGATTTACTTAAAGATCCTATGCCACCTCCAAACATTCTACATTGTACAGCAACTAGTTGGAGGAGCAGAAGGAAACGTAAAACATATAGCACCAGACACTAGTACTAGAAAATTGTTCTGCCACCATGGCCACGCCTTACTACTCAGTGACAGAACACAAAGGGGAGATGGAAATAGGCGTGCACAATATCCAGATACCACATTGTTCTTTGTGCAGTTCTTTTCTTTATCTCCTGAAAGAACTGGTGTTGATGTTATAAATATGCCTCTGAGAGAGGTAAAATAGGCAGTGACAGTGTAGTGTGCACACTTACATATTTACATGGTAAACGGTTTACCTAACCTGGGAGAAAAACCTACAACATTCAGAAAGAGAAGAAAATTATATTTGCCTGTTAATAACCGATATTCGGTTGATAGATAAATTGTTAAGTGCTGCCTTGCCCAATGAACAGAGATTGCAACTGTGTTTTCTTTGGCATTCAGGAATCCTGGATGCTACAACCACAGCTCCTCAAGCTACTACAGCAGCATTTATGGATGGCTTGCCTGCAGACTCCCATTGAAAGCTAGATGACAACTATTGTTGTGGGTTGGCAAACAATCTGCCTACAAGAATTGGTTTATATAGCAAAAAGTGTGTGACCAATTGTAAAGTGCTGCGGAATCTGCTGGCGCTATATAAATAAATGTTCATGTTGATGATGACCTCTCATGAGAAAAAGAAATTAGATACATAATAATTTAGTGGAGGCTATAGTGTTTTAGGAGGATTTGAGGGGAAGGTAGATGATGGGAAAAACTTAATCATGGAGAACAAAGGGTGTTTTCAATTACGACAACCGGGACATTGAAATACAATGCCCTACTTTAAAATTGATGGACAAAACAGGCAACCAAAAAAATCTTTCTCTGCCCCTTTCTTGTAAACTCACTATAAAACCCAAAGGCATTTTCTAGAGATACTAAGGGGAAAATTCAATTGGTCGCGTTACTTGAAAAAGTAACACACAATGCACACTATTACCGTTATTACGACAATAGTGTGCGTAAATATCGCTATTACGGTAGTTTTAATGCCGGCTTTTTGCTCGCAGCTCCCTGAGCTGAGAACAGAAAGCTGGGTTAGACTTACCATAATAGCGGTAACAGCTTTAACGCGCCGGTACTTCAGGGGGAATTGAATTCACCCCCCCTAAATATGACATTGTCAATTTCTGTCTCCTAATTTTAATAACTCAGAAAAGTCCCACTGTCAAGAAATTTTAATGTTTAATTAAAACAGGAGCTCAGCACTCAGTGACAGAGTGATTTATCTGATGCGCCACAAACTTAAAACATTTTAAATGTAGTGGGTATTTCAAATCAGATTGTACCTCACCCAGCAACCCAACCTATGTCAGTATCTATATATCCAATATCTGCTCAGCATGCTTATCTCTTAGGCCAGTAATCACTTATGCATCTTTTTGTTACTGACTTACTTTAAAAAGATGTCATGTAAAAGTATAGCTTTCCAGAAGGAGTGTATGTGGATGTACCATATGAATATAAAAACTTGTTAGATGCTTTAATTGATTCTTCAATGCCTCAGCCACCAAATCTCATTGAGATACAGTAATACGTTTTAAATACTCCATGTGTGTGGTCTGAACATGCAAACAAAATAAGACAAATTAATTTAACATAACTTGTTTAGATTAATCATAATAAATCATTACCTAAAGTATCTCAATACCTCAAGCTGAAGAAGGAATGTGCCCTGTAGTTCAGGAACTATTCACACAAGAAATGTATATGCCTAACATGAGTGCATGTAATACTCCTATTCATCCAGTAATAAAACCTAGGAAGGATACCTATCACTTTGTATTAGACCTCATAGCATAAATAATGATGTTTTTCCTGTCATTCCTAACCCTGCCACAATTCTTTATTTTTGTATACATCAAACCTCTACATATTTTACTGTAGTTGATTTTTGCTCTGCTTTCTTCTTCATCCCTATTCATTCTGAAAGTCAGAATATTTTTATATTTACTCTCAAAGGTCTATAGTACACATGAACAAGACTTCACTTTTTTTTTTTATGACATGATTTCAGCCTCTTTCTCCAGAGAAGCTTAAAAGTTGACTCTCGAAGGTTGTTGTACCAACCTAAAAATACATTTCCAAAGACATATTTCTCAACATGAGGTTATTGAAAGTAACTATCTACCTTCAGTTTATTCATCCTCTGTGCTAAACCAACTGCCCTTACTTATGCAAGTACCTTAGAAAGTCTACCAATATTTTTGCTGAATGTTTTTAGTGGTGCATAATTATGAGCAATCGTAGCAACAAAGACAATTTTTTTGCTTCTGAAGACTCACAGACCAAGAATAGTCTTTATGTTGCACAATTACTGTATTCTTGAATGTTGTTTTTGCTGTTGTATTTATTACATGCGCTGCCCGCTTAAAGCTTGTTGATGATGCTACAAGATGAAAGACCAAAGGCTGCAAATGTAATACTTTCACTTTCAATTGATTAGTCTCCTATGGCCAGTTTTAAACATACAGTCATTGTAATCAGGGACAAATCTATCCGGAGACCAACAAAATTCTTGCTGCTTCCTTATCAATTGTAGTGTCTAATGGTGCCCGTAATCCTTTTCTTATACTTTGCTTGCATGCAACATGGTATAGCACACATGCACGGAGGCAGATGTTTTTTTCAACTGTAAATACTTACTGGTATTCTCTTAATTTCACCTTGGTGGCACGCCAATGTTGTCAAATTTGCTCTATCTGGCAGACAAACAATATTGGTAATTCTGGAAAGATAAAAATGAAAATACTACCAACACTTGGGTGGACTTTGAAATTTTGTGGGCTAGTTTGAAATGAATGAATGTACTTTTAATGTGTATCAGTCATTAAATGCTTACTGGCTGGATAGAAGCTTATCCCTATGCAAAAGCAGATATTATAACTGTAAAAAAATAATATTCCCAGATTTGATATGCCCCTATCAATCTATAGTGAGAGAACAACACATTTTACTGGATAGCTCTGAAAGGCAGTATAATTACAAAAGAAGTTCCACTACCTATACTATGCAGAGGCATTAGGGAAAGTAAAAAGACAAAATTGAATTTTGAAAAACAAATTGATAAAAAGAGATATCTACTGGGACAACCTGAAATGGTACTTAATGTTGCTCTGATGAGTATGAGGCCTACCACGAATAGAAAAATTGGACTAAGCCCTCCTAAAATCTTAATGAGAACACCTATGAGACTCTCTTCTTTATTTCATATTGCTTCATAGCTCCCTGACAAGCATTTAAATAAGGAACTGTCAATAGGTGATTTTGATCTGTCAATAGGTGATTTTGAGCAAATCTTGGTGATTTACATGGCAATTCGCCCAATATACAAAAGGCACATAGCCATGTAAATCTCCACATTTTGAACCCCTCCCAAAAGTAACCATACATCTCTTAATCTCAGAAATCATCAATTTCTAAATTGTGACGTTGCAGTGTAAATCTCAGAAATAATGTCACTAGTTTCAGACACTGAAGATTAGATGAGTGTGGTATTATATATTTTATTTTTTATTTATTATTTAAAAAGAAACAAGATGAAATATTGTTTTTGGACAACAAGCAACAGAGCTTGTTTGGTCTTGTGGATCTAAATGCGACAGTATGAACAGTATAGTAATAGTATTACACGACATTGCCATTAAATACATTGTTGTCAATGGGGCTGAAGGTCAGTGACTGCTCAACAAACGAAAAGTGGCCAGCATGTAAACATTGCCTATGATTGGATGAATTTTTCCAATTCATGTCTATGGACATTTCATTTCAACAGCTCTCTTGTACTCAATAAAAATGCTTTGCCTATTCAAATTAATGGGAAAAGCAGCAATTTTTTCAGCAGAGTAAAATCACGCTGAATTTAAAATAAATTGATTTTTAAAACTTTTGGAAATTAATTAACAATTTACTTTTGGTGCTCTTGTGCAATTTTAACCTGTACAAAATCGCCTATCAATAGATCTTCTTCTTAAACAGCTGATTTGAAGCATCAATGTTGTTTTTATTATCTTTACAGATAAAAAATGATCCTTTTTATTTGTGCTAAAAATGTGAACCCCACATCCATCTGCCCCACTACCCATCCATACTACAGTTATATGTACTTTCTTATCGTACATTTCTTTAGATGGGAGGAGGATGGTACTTTCAGACTGTCAGTAACAGTGTTACTGTCTGTCTTTCCGCCATTACATCTTGGATATCCTCTCGCCAACTCAAACTCAATCTTTCAGGAGTTAATAATATGCCCACCCACCAACAAAGTTACAAACCTGACATTTCTATTTCTGTAGACAACATGACAATAAGTCTCACCTCAAAAGCTTGTTGCCTAGGCATTATCATTGACTCAGAACTATCCTTTGTTCCCCAAATTGACACCATATCTAAATCATGTTATGCACATCTAAAAACCATTTCCAGAATACACAGATATCTCACACAAGACACTGCAAAAAACTTTAATTCATGCACTCATCATTTCCTGCATTGACTATTGCAATTTCCTTCTTACTGGTTTTCCCTGAATCAGGCTGTCACCCCTACAGTGGCTAGATTGATTTCCTTGCAAATCGTTCTTCCTCTGTTGATCTGTTCTGTCAGTCTCTACATTGGTTGCCTGTCGTTTACCGAATCCAATATAAAATACATCTACTTACATACAAGGCCATCAACAAAACTGCACCAGCATACATCTCTTCAGTTGTCTTAAAATATCTCCCAACTAGACACTTCTGTTCTGCATAAGATCTACGTCTCTCATCTGCACTCATTATCTGCTCCCATTCCTGGTTAGAGGTTTTTTTTTCGAGCTGCACACAATTTGTGAAATTCCCTCCCTCGCACAATCAGACTTTTCTCTGATCTTTAAACCTTAAAGCGCTCTTTAAAAACCCACTTCTTCAAGCACACTTATAAAATTCCTGAACCACCCTCTTAACCTCCCTAGGGTACCCTATTACCATCATTTTACACAGTTAACACAACATGACAATCCTTTCAACATTGCTGCGTGACTGGATCATATAGCCCACTATGCATTTTTTACCTTTGCAATCTGGCTGGTTAATATGCAATATGAGCACTTAACCTCATGTATAAAAATTCCATTGTCCCATAGATTGTAGCTTGCAAGCAGGGCCTTCTTACCTCTCTGTCTGTCTGTATTAACCAGTATTATTATGTTACTATGTTTGTTCCCAATTGTAAAGCGCTACAGAATTTGCTATCTCTGAATAAATAAATGTTGATGATGATAGAGAGATATGAGCATGCAAAATCACTCCTGACTCCTACAGAAAAGCAATAAAAAAAAAACAACCATTTTTACAGGAAAGACACACTTTTTTATTTGCTGAATAAACCAGATTTTTGTTAAACAGATGCCATATTTTTATACATTTGAAATTGTTTAGGTGTATTATTTTTATGTGCCTCATTTCATTCATACAGTTTGTGGCTATACAATTTATTCCAGACTTTCACTCATAACTGCAAGCATACAAATATCTAAGGGTATTAATAGAGGTACATTATCACAATATTCCATTGTGTGTGATATAGGCTGCAATTTCCAATTCAAAGAACAGAACTACATCACTGGTTAATAATATTAGCCAGCTGATTCACGTCACCATAGCTAGCTCACTATTTGCTTTGCTTGCCGCCTACGTAGCAAGCAAATCCCTAACCACATCAAACAAAACACTTTGTGGTCTCCAGGGGGAAAAAATAATAACGAGATGTAATTGGGATTTTTCTAACCTTATTATTTTCAGTCTGTAAAGTACATAGAAAATTGCTCTAAAATATCCTGTGGATCTAAAAGAAAAAATGGGGCAGAAAAATACCCATAACTGTGTGTAGCTGTCATGGTTATATCAGTGTAGGTGTTAACAGACAATTGAAAGAGATGTGGGATGATTGTTTTGAAACATCTTCTCATCTCTTTCTACTACAAGAGCTGTGCTGAGACTCTGAAAGCTTTATGATCATTTTCAGTTTATAGTCACCTATATTTCCTTTGTTGTAGGGAAGATAGAAGCATGTCTTGCAGACAAAGTAATTGGAAATTGAAGATAGTAGTGTCATTAGACACATAAGTTAGAGCACTGAATTATACTGGAGAATTATTATTAAATCTTGGACCTATTCTGAAAGCATCTACAGCTGTCATATCATATTATTTTTCAAGTTCAGAAGCCAGGGAATAATAACTTGTAGTTACACTACAATACCCAGCATGCTCTGCCTGGTGCTGTAGTTCACATTGTAGGTATAAATCAATAAAATGAACGATTTAAGGGCGCAGTACCTATATGTACAACACATGTAACTTGAGTTTGCTCCTCTCCCATCAAACTCCAATGGACAATACATTTTCCTATTTGCAGACATGTCGGTCTGCACAATGTTAGAATGACAAGTGAAATTTCACAAATACATTGCCTACTAAAATACTCACTGTGCCATATGGGCCATATGTAGAGTTGGACATGAGTCGATTTGCATAGCGTAAGTACGATTTTTTACTATTGCGCATGTGCACAAAAAAGACTTAAGGCTAGATTTACTAACATGCGGGTTTGTAAAAGTGGGGCTGTTGCCTATGGCAACCAATCAGATTCCAGCTGCTCCCACTGAGTTAATCCAAAACATTATTGTGGCTGCTATATTACGAAAATCTGAGAATTATTAGCATTACTTATTTATTCACATTACTTAATTATTTGCATAGTGACCCCGTGCAGGTAAGATAAAAATTTAGAATTTAAATGTTAAATGCGACTTTCGCTTTTATGAGTAATCCTGCTCACACACCATTCTGTTATGACACTTTGCTGAGTGTTATATTGTGTACAAATTGGGTACTGCAATTAATTATGCTAATGCTTTCAGCTGTAAACCAGATATATATGATTCTGCTTACTCCAGGCATAGACCGAGTGTATATATGAACGATGGAGGTCTGAATGCATTTTTCGATGCATCCAACTCAGCACACTATGTAGAATGTGCCTATTTTCCAGATGCAATGTATGCCTGTGTTTTAGATGGAAATTTCATCCAACTCTACATTAGACCCTGTATTTGAACCTGGCGCAATTAAATTGATCCATCAAATTAACCTTTCACTTTAATTCTGGTCTTAAATTACATATTTTGCAGACTATAAGTCACACCCAACTTGTAGGGGGAATAAAAGACAAAAAAAGAGACACAAAATGAGGCTCATTTAGAGTTGGCTATACGCCAAGATAAGTTCAAGATAAGCATTTTTCTATTGTGCATGCGCACCAAGCGTGTGTGTGCATAAGAACGTACATAGATTTTTGCACTTTATTGACTTGCATCCTCTTAAAGCCTTGTGAGACAGTTCTCGCAGGCAAGCATAAGGAGAGTACAGTAAGGGCATGTTCACGCAATTGCAACATAATTAGACATTGATGTGAGAAGGGGATTGGTAGAAGAAGAATGGGAAGGAGGTGTTTATGATGGAAGGAAGAGACAAGAGGAGACAAGGAAGGGATTTTCATGGAGAACAAGAGAGAGGAAGTTTCCAACATTTAAAAACAGACTTCTGCCTACAGTAAGAGCAGAGACAGCAGAGAGTATAGACAGTCAGAAGACAATCAGGTTGATGCTAAGTTTGAACGCATTTGTGTCTAAGACGCAGATATAAAATGAGTGCAGTTAGGTACAATGAGGTGGTTATTCTGAGTCTCACATATCTTGAGATATGGGTAACTCAGCATAGTACATTAAATAAGTCTGAATGATGATACACTTTAAGCATATCATGATGCTTTTGAGCTACCAGCCATCATCCTGAACTTGATCTGACTCTGCATATGAACGCAGGCATACACATCTTATTGTGCATAGGCAAACCGAGGGGGGTTTCCTAGTGCCTGGAAACCCCTCCCCAAGTCTGGGGCACTGTATAATTGAGGTGGCTGGACCCTGCTCCCGCTTCACACAGCTCTGCTTGAAAAGGGAGAGCTGTGTGCACCTAACAGTAGTGCATGCAGCATTGCCCATGTATATTATTGAGATAGGAAGAGTTGGAGAACAGCCAAGCACTGTCTAATATTATAGCCACACCCCCATGCATGCTGGTCACGCCCACTAGCGGCGTGATGTGGAAACCCCCCTCTACAAATCCTGCGTTTGCCCCTGTTGTGTGCATGCACAGTATGGAAATACATATTTTTCAGTAAACAAATGGATATAGGTCCAACTCAGCTCCATCGTGTTCATGTGGTGTTGCTTATGACCAAAGACTGTGTTGTTAAATACAAACAAGAAAACTACAGCCGTTTAATTACCCATGGGATTTTATTTTTATTAGGATATCTTGTGTGTCCATTTTAAGAGACTAACCCACCATTTTGAATGTGCTCTACTTGTGTCTATTTGGCACTTGCAGGAAATTTGCATATGGAATGCTTCAATTCATCCAGGGGTAGAAGACACAATCCTGCTTTCAAATCTACCACCCCAAAAGAAAGTCATGTAGATCACAACAGGGGGAGGGTTATTTCCCATCATGCATTTTTGCACATTACTTTGTAAATGAAACTACAAATATTGTAAAACATGTTTTAAGCTGTGGAGCATATGAGAGATTTAGTCTTTGGAAACACTATGCATGGAAAGTGGGTGAGTTCTATGTATTCTTTACAGGACTTCGGAATGCTTTGCTGGGGCTTGTAGTTTATAGCACCTTATTTCTGGAAGGCGATGCTGGGACTTGTAGTTTCACAACACCTGGAGTGTCACAGGTTAGCCAACACTGGTCTAAATGCAGAACAATACTAGCTGGTTGGGTAGGGGTGGGGGGTTCAGAAGTTGTCACGGTATTGAGAACTCAACTAGAAACCAGGGGTATATCGTCCAGAGTGGGATTAGGGGAGCTGGTCGGTTCCAAGGGGTGAATAGGTCTTGAGCCCTCTCCAGCAGTTGTAAATTTGTGCCACAACATCCATTTAACAATGGGGGAGGATGGTGCCCTATTTTTTTAATTACATTTAACAATGGAATCACAATTTTAATAAATTAACATTCATCTCTATAATGACTCCTAAAGCCTAAGCTTTCCAAGAATGCAATAAGTCTGATGTGATCCTTCCTACAAAGCACTGAGCTGCAATAAGAAGACTACTAGGCTTCAGCCTTTCACTTGTTTACACACTAGTCTTTCAGCAAACTGGCCAGTCTTACTGCAAATGTCATGTCACCTAACAGATTTTGCTATGAGGTCCTCCAGTCGATATTTTCAGGAAATCTCAATGAGAAAATTGCAGTGTTTATCTGACATGAGTGAAAGTGGAAAGTGACTTGTTATTTGCCCAAATAAACAGTCGCTTTAAAGTTGTAAAGTTACAAAATACCTGCAGTAGGATACACCCAAACACCCATCTAAACCTAGTACATTTCTGTAAAGTTTAGTCAACACACATTTGCTACCTAAATAAATGTGAAAAATAGTAAAATAAATCATGGTTTGAATTAATTAAAAGGTGTAATTTTTGTTAATCAAAAAGATATGTAATTGTAATAATAATAATAATATCAAAAGATATTTATTTAAAAAAGATTTAAAAAAAAAGCACTATTTAGTAGGACATAGAAAGAGTTGATAGCAAAGAGTTTATGTTTTAAGGAAGAGCCACTGCAGGCTGAACAGGAACAATAACACCAGATATGAAATCACCCCGTTGACCATAGTAGAAACTCTTTCAGCTGTGGTGTTGGCATTAAAGAAACATTACAAGTTTAGTGTTTTCCAATAATATGTGAGAGGTCAATGTAAGTGAAAAATAAGCAAGCTTTTCTTCTAACTCTAGGCAAAAAATGAGAGGGAACCCCAAAGTAACCTAACCGGTTTTGCAGCAGCATAGGGGACCCCTGATGAAATGATGCACTTCTGATGACTGCGCACATGTGCCAGTTGGGAAGTGCCACAAAAAATAATTAGATTTTGATTAAACTGGACAATCCTTTGGAGCCCTCACACACACATACATGTGTCAATTTGTGGCCACTTTGGTCTCAAATTATAAAATCACATTATGTGGTCTGCTTTAAGAAAGTGTACTTATTATTAAAAGGTATGTCTGACCGTTTGTGATGCAACACAAGTCAATGTTAACAGAGGTGAGAAGTTTTTTCTTTAATCATTGACCTGAGAGTGGGTCCAATGACAAGCATGCCTAGGAAGTAAATAACTAAGCTGACAGAACTATGTCCCTTTACAGTCATACCTACCTCCCATGTACGTCAGCCCTCTGAGCACTCTGGTTTAGTGGACTGACATAGAGACTATAGCAGAAAAACAAGCTCTGAGATAGCTCTCCTCTGCAGATCCAGATAGCAGATAGCTCTCCTCTGCAGATCCAGATAGCAGATAGTTCTCCTCTGCAGATCCAGATAGCAGATAGCTCTCCTCTGCAGATCCAGATAGCAGATAGTTCTCCTCTGCAGATCCAGATAGCAGATAGCTCTCCTCTGCAGATCCAGATAGCAGATAGCTCTCCTCTGCAGATCCAGATAGCAGATAGCTCTCCTCTGCAGATCCAGATAGCAGATAGCTCTCCTCTGCAGATCCAGATAGCAGATAGCTCTCCTCTGCAGATCCAGATAGCAGATAGCTCTCCTCTGCAGATCCAGATAGCAGATAGCTCTCCTCTGCAGATCCAGATAGCATATAGCAGATAGCTCTCCTCTGCAGATCCAGATAGCAGATAGCTCTCCTCTGCAGATCCTGGGGCTTCTCTACACTCAGAATTATTACCGATGGAGTCACTGTTGTCACATCACAGAATATCCAGACTTTCTCATTGAGCTGAGCACAGTATTCACTTTGACCACTTCATGGAAACCTGAGGCTCTCATTGATAACAGAATTCCTAATATTGGGCTGCATGCTCCAGCACATGTCCATCATTACCAACTGACATAAATGTACGGACAACAGAGTTACGAAAATATGAATAAAACGAGCAGCAGATAACTAAAATGGTAGATTGGATCTTTATCTTCATAATTGTGGGTATATTTATGAGGAGGATGGTTGTACCGTGAATAAACCCATTGCCTACAGACACTGAAGGCTGTCCCTTTTCAGACTGATCAGATATTGGGAATACAGCTTAACAATGCATTAGGAACTAGTGCCATGACTGAGGCAGAATAAAATGTAATTAATTGACAGGCTGCATTATGGCACTGTGTCTAAGTGACAGGTGCACTTTAATTGTGGTAGAATTTAGCTACATGAGGCACTTTGGTCAAGCCAGACAAGTTAGACTAATCAAACTGAATATCTGATTGACTGCACACCTGCATCATGCTTTTCAATCACACTAATTGAACGGTTTTGGGACCATACATTCAGATATTATTTTTACAGTGTTGTGCAAATATGTTGATTAGTTTACCTTCATCGTCCATTGCCAAACATAAGATTTTCACTATAGTAGGAGGATTCCATGCTTGTGACAATCATGTTATAGTGAAAACCAGTTCGGCTGTCTATTGCTGAGGCTAGTTGAGGGGGCTCTTGGCTTGGTTTTATAATTTTCTTTTTTTTTCACATGAAGGCTTAGAGTGGGCAAGTAAGTCTGGAAATCTGCTTCTCCACTAAACAAATGCCATTAAAGGTATAACCCTTGTCAAGAAAGGGTATTTTAAGGCTCCCTTTGCAAAATTTATTCTACAAACACAAAAGTGAAATGTAATATTGACTGTCCCAATGTCTCCTCACACTCATGATTGATTCATTATTATTATTTTTCACGGCAAGAGTTACTTCAGTAGGTGTAACTTGCGATTGTGAAAAGGTTAATCAAACAAAACTACCTGATATGTCTAAAAATGATTAAAATACCAAGAATTATACTTCACACTCCCTTTTAATTATCCAGCACTGCCACCACTAAGATTGAATTCCAAAGTCAATACTTTGAATAATCACAGTTCTCCCTGATGTACAATCAAAACTTAAATTAATCATGGTTATTGTAAAACAAACAATTCAATGCATTTATGTATCATTTATAACAACCAAACTAAACTGTTACACAAATTTGTTAACAACACAAAGACAGAGTGTTATTAATTAAAGTCTAGCATGATGAAGAAAGTCAAAATGCTAAACATATGAAAAAAGATAATTAAAATGATATACAGAATTACAAATTGCAAACAAGTTTCTAAAATAAAAAGGAATAAAAACAAACATAAGACTCATGTGTTTCACTGCAGGGACAGGCCCAAAAATTGGTCAGAACCTCAATAGCAGATTGATCCCCAGGGTCTGTCAACTCCTTGAGAGATCTGTGGAAGTCAAATAATTGGAATAAGTAAACCAAATTGATTAATGTTGCTTTACCGTGCGATTGCGATTAGTACGCCACATGTTATGACGCAATCGCACGGAAAAATAACACACCTTAATAAAGTTCGAAATACACAGTCATTTATAATCGAATGTAATAGATTTAATAGTTTAATATAATAATGTTAAAACCACTTTATTGATATCTAAGGTTCAGGATTTAGGAAACATATCATGTTTAGTGTCATTTTAATCCTCTTATTACCATCAGACATCTGCTACAATCAGCTAAGCGATTGCATCTTGCATATGCAAGCTATGGGTGAAAGAGGAAATAATGGTCAGAATGATATTGTGTGTGTAATGCAAATAGACCAGTTTAAACTAGCTTTTTGGCAGGAAGACATGTATGCAGCTGTTGGAGAGTTGACCCCCACCCTTGGAGGGCATTGTTTGAACCGACCTATGACCTGCATTATACTGGACTGTCCTGAATCCTGAACCTATGGAAACATGCCAAGACATAACTACTGTTTTTTTTATGTATCACAAACTGTATATAAACCAGGCTCTGGGTCCACTATACAGTCTACTATGACCAATTGAATGACTGTATTCTGGATCCAGGGCACTTGCGTATGTATTGGCTGTACTTATTTTACTGAACTGTTATTCTTTGCATATTGCTATTAAATCTAATTGTGCATTAGAACCACACAAATCGCAGTGGACAATGTTTGTTGGTAAGCGATAAAATTACTTTAATAGATCACTAGGAGAAGGCTGTGGGTATATTAATTGGGTTTACAGCCCTGTTATGACACTATGTACACATTTTTATTCAGGCATCCTTAAAATTAAATATCTTGGCTGGGCTGACTATTGTTCTCTTTAAGCCAGCATCTGGACGGTGCCATAAATCTTATCTGGCATGCTAAGCTGATCTGTAGCTGTGAGATACCAAACCTCTCCAAATACAATCACATTCCATAGGCCTCAGCATTAACCCCTAAGTTACTTTCACATAATGACTTCATGTGTAGTAATTTCAGTGGGAACACTCCTTTATATTTATATACTCTTAACTCCTGTTTACACCAGTAACTGGAGTACTGGGAGGAACCCATGCAAATGTACAACTCCACACTTGGTCAAAATCGAACCCATGGCCTCAGCGCTGTGAGGAAGCAATGCAAACCACTGGGACACCAGGCTGCCTGTACTTATTTATTCCATAAAAAGGTTAAGCAAAGTAATATTTTAGGAGAAACACTGAAACCTCCAGCACCATTAGACATTTTGCTTGTCTTTAAGCCTCAGACAGCTTATGGATTTTCTGTTTTTCAGAGAAAGAGTTTTTATAACTATTGGATTCATGTTCATATAAAAATAAATGATAAACTTAGTGGATGTTTTAATTTTGTGTAATATAGAGACACATTTGACACCATATTTTCCAGCATCAGTTGACAGGAGCCTCACATTGCAATCCTGCATTGTTGCTCATACCGCCCAACAGTCACTATTTTGGCAGGTCTGTCACAATTCTTGCACTCAGAAGAAGCTGGGCATGGTTTGTGTAGAGCTAGGTGTATTTTGGCAGATCATTGGAGTGACTTATTGTGCCCCAATTTAGTGGTTTAACATGTTAGGAGGTATGCATGAATGGTCCGTGCTCTTTCCACTATTAAACTCATAGGACTAGAGGGCGGTTTGGTGAAACTGCCAGTTTTCTGCGATTTTTCCTGCATTTTTAAAATCGCTGTTAAAACGGACAGAATTGACATTTTACAAAACCACCACTTTATAAATAGCCATCCTAATTTTAACAATGATGAACACACAAACTGCTGGATTTACTAAGCTGGGGTTTGCAAAACTGCCGCAAAACCACCATTCAAATGGCTGAAATAAAAGAGGAGGTTGTAAGTGGCGAGATTGCTCAAACTGCTGCTGTTTGAGATATTTTGCCATTCAGAACATAAGAGAAAGCACCATTTAATTTATTGGGGAAATCATTACTTATTAAGGGGCAAAATGAATTAATTTTTAACATACATGGGGCAATTTATTTTTTTCAAACAACATGTTTGAGTTATCAAGCCATTCAGAAGCAGGTGTTAAACAACCTGTCCTTTGGATGGCGGTTTTACGATGTGCAGTTTAAAATCGCCGCCAAACTGGAATCTTATTAAATCTAGCCCATAGTATGTGGTTGGTTATTTGCCTACATTTTCCTCCTCACTTCATGATACTATCCGTGTCATATGCAGCCCTGTCCTCACAACAATCACTTGAGTGGGCAGCCTCCCACAAGATGCTCTCTGCTGCTGTGTACATTCATTGATCTAACTGTTCTGTCCCCACTAACTTCAAAAGTGGACACACACAAACACACACACAACAGAGTTTAAACATAAAAAACAACTCTGTCTCTTAACAAAAAAAAAATACTGTACATTTGCATATCAACAGACACATTCCATGATTATGATCTGATTTCCATTTCTAAGTTCACAGTATTGATGTACTTAATAATACATTTACACTTTCATAATGGATTATCATTAATCACATTGCTAATTACCCGACACAACAAGGCAACTAATTTCAGGAAATAGCAATTGATTGCTTGAATTAAATATAATTGAAATATTGGTCATGTTGCTAATCAATTAAGTATTGTGCACATTTTCAGGATGTAAGAAACACAAAAGCCAATTATTACATAGTCACAGTGCAATGGATAGATTTTCATTTTTTAATGCTTATGTTTTTTCAGATGTATTATTTGTACATAGGAACATTTAAAGACTGTGTAGTCTTAAGTCATAATGTAATTAATTAATTATTTATTGGAGAAAAAATATAAAAGACTATTTATCTTAGCTGCTTTTGTATTATTGCATTGTATTTTTCTTGAAGCATATGGCATACTAAATACTTACATAATTAAAATATATTATCAGTGTTCTTACATTTCTGCATATAATATATACTTTGTTGAAACTTTTGCTATAAACACATTAGGGACCTCATACTGCAGACTTGTAGCAGCTAAATAATTAAACGGCATCTGACAAGGAATTTTCGACATGCTGAAAAACACTCTTGGGCTCCAGTAGTTATTTTAATAGTGATCTCTTACAAAATGTCTATTTCAGCTGTTTTAAATTGATCACGGACAGTCTGTACTGTAAGCAATCACATTAGTTTTGTACCTTGAAAAATTAATGATGCATCTATGTGCAAACTGTCTGTTATTAATCATCTTTATTAGCTGTTAAACTGGGTAACATATGCTAGCCTGATAGATTTCTACATTTACTTTTGCTATGTTACAGTAGATTAGTCTGTTTTTATAACACCATGGGTCTTTAGTTAAAAGTGTTGTATCACTTTTCTTAAAAGTGAAAATATTTCTCTATTTCTCCTTTTTTAGTTTGGCTTTCTAATTTAAGTTTTAGAAAAATGAACTGCCATAAAGTACATGTACATACCATCTCCATACAAACAAAGTATTAGTATTATAAAATATAAAAATAACACAAAGCACTAAGTACTGGTCTGTTACATGTGTTTTGAATCCCCCCCCCCCACCCGAGCCAAGATAAATTGTAAAGAAAAACAAAAAACAAAACCCAGAAACCTGCAATCATTTTTATGGTTGCAAAGCAGTGTCTTTCCATTCAAGGTATATTTACTGCACATTATACTTTGTAGACTAGACTAGAGAACACTTTGGGCCTGAGTTATTAAGGAGAGTAAACCATAAAAAAGGAGTAACTTTGCATGTGGGCAAAACCATGTTGTAATGGAGGGGGAATTAAATTTAAAATGTGGCAGAGATTTAGAGTTGGGATTGGGCATGTCCTAGATCAACCTTGAATTTCATTTTAAAAATAAAGCTATCAAGTATTTGTGTGCTAGATGATTAAACAGACAGTATTTAACTTATGTGCAAAATAATAAACTAATTTGCACCCCTTGCAATATAACATGATTTGTCCCGGAGAACTTCTACTCCTTTTTTAACCTTACCTTTCTTAATGACTCAGTACCTTTAAGTCAAAATAATTATATGTGTTATAAGTATATAAAAACAGACCACTTCCCAAATGGTAAGTGTAGAATGACAGCCGTGAAAGTCCTGTACTTTGCACCATGCTATTTCCTATTCCACTAAACTTTTTCATTTGGAATTTCAAATGACACACTTGCTTCTGCTAGAGAACAAAATAACTTCAATGGATGTCAATATGGTGTAGACATCTACCTGGAAATAATATATTATATATATATATATATATATATATATATATATATATAATCCATGTTTCCATATTTCTATTAATGAGTACACTGCTAAATGTTAGACCACCTTTTCATTACTGCTTATAAACTTGTATGTTCAAGATTCAAGAAATGTAGTTAGTTATTACAGTAGAACACTAATGACACATGATGCTACAGGATGGACCGCCTATGCCATCCTGTCTGTTGTTGTCAGCTGGGCTTACTCTGTCACTGTTCCCTTTCTTTATCCCAAATGTGCCCCCTATAACCACAGTAGGGGGGGGGGTAAAGCTGCTGTCACCATTGGACTTCTTACCGGCATCCAGAACCGGCTTCCTTCTGGGTAACTGTCGCTACTAGTTTACTCCCTTGCTTGTGTACCTATGCTGGTACCCCATACCGCTTCCTATAGATCAGGGTTGCTGTGGGTGGATCCCCTCTGGCCTATCACACTGGCCAGAGCTGCTGGGTAGCTGACAGAGTGGTGGTACCAGAAAGCTGGATACAAACCTCAGGACAGCCGGGAACGGATTAGAGTTGGGTCTTATCTGTAGGTCACGGGAATTTCAGCATGGAAGAAGTTGTCAAGCAGATCTGAAGCAAGTGACGTTTATTTGTTTAAGTGTCCTGATAAGGACAGTTCACATACTGGTTTAAGGTACCAGTGATCAAGTGGTCAGATGAAACTAGAATGATACATTTCAGTACAAACCAGTGCTGTTTTATATACATTCTGACACACGTCAGCAATGGGTAATGCTGCTCAATGAACCTATGTGGTTCCACCACGTCTGAAATATTCCATCAGATCACAGGATGTAATCTAATTTTGCATTGAACACAATTTAACTTGCAAAAGTCAATCTGTGAGTTTCTAAAACTTTCTGTGATTTTCTGCATCCTGTTTTAGAGACAGAGGAAATCTAACAACAAGTCTAATTAAACCTTCCTGTGCCTTCAGGTGTGTTGGACACTCACACATCAAAAGCTCTAATTAACATGAAATTAACATGGGGTCTTCTCTTCAGAGAGTTGCAGAATACACATTTCCTCCCCTGGCATATGCTTCAGAAATAAATACAATTACTCCACTCTATTGCTAACTTGGGAATTCCCAAAGAAAAGTTACAACCCCAAACAAGACGTTTCCATACAAAACACATCCCAATGTAACACGATAAGCGCATTTGCAGTTATATACATTGGTGCCTGTACCACTAATTGAAATACATTTCTACAATAAATTATTTCTACATGATCCAGCCACAAATAAGTTATTTATAAGTGATCCAGCCACACATGCAAAATAGGTTTCTGGATTTATTATGTAGATCAGGGATAAGCAATCTGTTACACATCATCTGTTGATTAACTACAAGTTCCATTTTCCAGAGACTGAAATTTTCATAGCAACTAGTAAGCCACAATCTCCCCAAGCCTGAAATACATGTTTATTATGTTCAATGAGCTAGCTATTTGTAAGTACACAATGCCCAGGCTTACTGCTAGAGAGCAGTGTTTTTTTCAAATAAGCATAACATAGCCTGAGGCGGTAAAATTCAAGGCCGTTGCTGTCTGTAAAAAAAATTATTCTTTATTTCTCCTTCTCTTCTTCCCACACACAACTAAATTCTGAAGACCGCATGATATTATATGTTACAGATAAAAGAGGTCCCTCTTTCATACACTGACATTCAGGTATGCAGCAATACGCCAGACTTAATTCATTTTGATATGCATACATACAGTTTTCAGCCAGAGTATCATCAATGACTGCACAATATCTCTGAATGTCGTAACCTGTCTAACCCTAGAATTAGCAATATGAAATCTAGTGAATGTTATTTAGTTACTTAAACACATGTGAGTTGTCACTAATGCTGTACCAGTTGGTGGAAGCCTTTGTACAGCCAAACAACATTAAGCAAGACTTAGGGGTGTATTCAATTGTCGGTGGAAACGCCGAAAATCTTGCGCTCGTCGCACTATAACCGTTACTAAGGTAATACGTAAAAACCGTTAATACGGTAATTTTCTCGCTGGATTTCAGCTCGCAACTCCCTGAGCCGCGAGCTGAAATCCAGCTAACTATTACCGTATTAACGGTAATAGTTTTCCTGCGGCGCAGAAACGAAACAATTGAATACG